>NC_061527.1:18352500-18635000 GCF_022379125.1 Scophthalmus maximus | reverse complement strand
GTCAGAGAAGCGGTCGTTCACCCCACACTGGTGAGACACACGGAGGAATCGCACGCAGCGAATAAGATGGCCTTCAATGATAATTGGCAACGAGAGTCAGACTAAAATACAATACTGAATTATGACTGGTGGAGACAATGATATGTCATACTGTGTGAGTGTGCGTGTGTGTGTGTGTGTGTCAGGGGGCACATTTCGGCGCCACATGTCCATAATCTGTCATGTAATCTGACTAAGTGTGGGTGACAGTTATCAGGATTACGCACAGCAATAATAGCAGATATTATCATAAGCTCGCACTGTGCTCCACATAAAGATGCACCGAGACATCTTGATCGACCAGAACACAGATTACATCTTTTATTCTAACCCCTGGTAAACTTCCATCCAGAAGACGACATTCAACGCTGAGTTGTATTCGTAGCGACTGTTTTTCTTTCTCCTCCAATCACATTTAGCGTTTGAAATGATAAGTCATATGCTGGGTTTCAATATTAAGATTTGTTTTGTATAAATGTTAAAAAGATGATGAAATAATAAACCCTCCTATTTAGCATGAACAAGTATAAACCCTTGATACATGATTAATAACAACCAATAAGGTAGTTGTAAGCAAATGAAAATATAATTTATTATTCAATTACTGACAATGAATTACATATTTATACTGAAACACAAATGCTGACTGTACTGTCTTTCTATCTGCATACAACTGCATTTTAATGTGTGATTAATCATGTGGATTAAGTGTAAATATACCGCGACTGAATGCTAAATTGTCCAAATGTGTCTGAAAATTATATTTTTTCATTGGAAATCAAGAGTTTGCGCCCTCAAAGTCTTCACTTCACTTATTGTTGTCATGCGGAGAGCAGCCCTTGAAGTGATACCTCAGATAGACACAGACATTAATAACCATGTTCTAATGTTCTAATCCTAATCCTTCACTGTACGATCCCTCTCCCCTTCCGCTCAGCCCTCTAATGCCACAGGTGCCTCGCTCTGCTTCTCCCTCCCCCTACAACGTCCCATGGTTTATTGATCAACGCTTCCCTTTGAGTGTCATTGTCACAGCGAGTGTGATATCTGAGTTGATGAGCATCAACGTGTCGCCCCGTGTACCTGATTGATTTGTGAGTGGTGATGATGGTGATGGTTGCCGTGCATCGGGTGGTGCGGGTGGTGCTGGTGATGGTGATGCTGGTGGTGATGAAGGCGGCCCTGGGGGCTGAGGGGCGGCGGGTAGGGGGCCGAGGCCGGGTCGGAGTTGGGGAGCGAGCCAGGCGCCGATGAGAGGAAGACGAGCGGGCGGTGGCACATGTCGGTCCCCTTGGTGCAGGAGATGTCACCTCCGCTGTCGCTGCTGGAGTCTCCCAGGTTGCTGTTCGAGCTCTGAGAAAGACCTGGAAACTGAAGGGAGGAGGGGGCACAGCAGACGATGACGAGGCGGCAGAGGGGGGGGCGACTATTTCATGCCTACATGTAAAGAAGGAAAACAATCATAGGGCATGTGTGTGTACCTGTGAGCTGACAGCTGCAGCAGCCGAGTTCAGCAGAGCCTCCACAGCATCCTCACAGCCCAGAAAGCCGTTTACCGGCCCCCTCTCCCTGTCCCCTCTCTCTGGGACCCCTCCCAAGGCTCCCAGCAGGGTAGCTGGCCCTGTCACCTCCCCACCAAACTGTTGCTGCAGCGCTGCCAGCCAGATCAGGTCCTCCAGTGAGGCCGGAGTGGGACCCTGAGGTCCGCTGTGGGCCGGGCTGCCCTCCACATTTCCCTGAGAGCCAGAGCTGATTCCAGAGTTGAAGCTGTTTGAGATGGAAAGGGGGAAGGAGATGGAGGAGGATGACGAAGAGAGGGAGGAACAGCCCGAAGGAGGCGGGTGGGCGTCGCTGAGTGTCGGCGACGGTGGCAGCGAGTTGTAAGGGCTGGAGCTCAGGCTGGAGTCCTGTGGAGGGTGGCTGGTGTACGGCGAGCTGGAGGGGTCGTGGGCGAGGCCAGATTTGGGATACGCACACGGAGGAGCGAGTGGAGGAGTGTCAGATTTCACCTCAAACTTGAGGAGGTCAAAGTCATTCAGGTACTCCATGGCCAGAGGGCTGGGGGGCAGAGAGGGCATGGGGAGGGAAGGAGAGGACATGATGTCAGCTGCTGCTGCCGCTGCTGCCGGTGGAGCTTCAACGGGGATTTTCCGTGTGTCAGGATTGCTCGTCAGTCCACTCCTCTGCCTCAGTTCTGCTCATAGACAGCAGCAGTGGTGATGTCAGGAAGCAGACCGGTTGGTGAGTGTCCTCTGTTAGAAACTGTGCGTCCCCGTGTCCTCGTCTCTGCTTCTCTTGTCCTGAAGGAAAGGAGGGAGGAAATGGACAAGGATGGGTGATATTTCTGTTACAAATCTATCAGAGACTTTTTATAAAGCATTTTTTGGTAATACTTTCTTGTCAGACATAATTTATTAAGTGCTTATAAACTGTTACTTTTGGTAGTGATTTAGTACAACACAGTTGAAGGACAGTTTGAAAAGCATTCAAATCGATGTAGCGGAACCAGAGGTATTGCCTTCTTTCATTCCACAAATTTGTCCTTCTAGTAATTCTCTAATACCCATGTGCCTACATTACCCACAATGCAACTCAAACACCAACATTTTCATCCAAGATTCAGGTGTATTATGCTAATTGCAGCTGATGTAGCCTTGAGCCTCAGGCCTCAAGCAGAGACGCCGAGTGTCGCACACATGAGTTTCATTTTCAGACTTGTAGTCTTCAGCCCCAACTGAGGCTGACATCAGTGACATCACTTGAGGCAAGATATCAGATTTCACAGAGCTCCCCTCTGGAAACAGTAAATGCTTTTTCCCCAACATATGCATTAATATTCCTTAAATAAGTAAAGTTCCTATTTTAATCTTTCACTAATGCTGTACAGATCAGTTAAGAGCCATTAATAACAGGAACGTCTGGGTTGCCAGGTTGTGGACAATCCTCTGCCAGTATGATGCTTTGCCCCCTTAGTTAACTCTGTTCAACCACCAAGGCACGTTTTCAACAACTACTTATTCATATTATCGTATTTAGTAAATGTATTGTCCATATGAGGGCATTTCTCAAGAAACTAAAGAGATAGAACATCTCCAGGTTCTCCAGAATGTTTTCGACAAGTAAGTTGTTCTCATCTTCTGACAAAACATTAGTAATGGATTTATTATATCATTTGTATTTCATCCTATAAAACCACTTCCAGAGTCTCATTGAAAAGTATATTCCATCTTTCGGAATGATCAAGCCGTAACATGAGGTATCAAACTAAATTATGTTTTTGTTCAACATTTTCGTTTTGTACATGTCTGAAGTGTTTTAGTGTTGTAGAATCAGCAATGAACACGTTAAAAGATGATTTAACCATAGATATATAGTGACTTTGTTCAACTTGAGGTCAGACTGTGTGAGTCTGTATGGCAGGTATGATTGTGATATATTAAGACACTAATCTGCAGCCCATCCCCCCCTGCCCACCAATTTATACACCCATGTATAGGAAACACATGCATGCTCACATACACGTGCATGTTTACCTGCACATGCAAAGGTTTGCAAACTTTTACGCTGTGCACCAAACTTTTAATTGCTCCTCAACTCTGCATGTTCAACAAGGATAAACTCTGTCATTCTATTTTTATAAAAGTGTCAAATTATAATCCCCACATTTGGTTTTTTTTTTTGCCAAAAATCCCAGATCTCATGTCTAAACTCAATACAAGAATATATCATTTTGTGAGATGAAACAAATTACAGTCAAATGGTTTATTTGTCCAAATTGTGTTTCCTTTATATATCTGTTGAAATGATTTCCCTAATGTAATCACACGCACCCATTGGATATAATGTAATATTTCTGGAAAGAGCTGCCCGCTGAACATCACCTGCTGAAGCGCAAGAACTCAAAGGGCTTAATCATTTGTGACACAAAGATCCACAAGTCTCGGGGAGCAAATCCAATTATCAGCAGGTTCAGGCTTTAATCCAGAGACTTTCCAAAACTAATCATAACACATTTTTATACAGCAAGAGGAGTGAAAGCTGATGTTCACCTTGACTTGTGGAAACTTTTTAATCTTCTCTGCTCAGATTCAAGGACAACAGCAATAAAGTAAAGGTTATGTGAAAGTAGAACATTGGATAGTTTACAGGTTATTCTGTAAACTATATTCAAACACAGCAGGAGTATCTCTCCGCAGAACATCGATGAAAAGCTCAATATGTAGTTCTAATATGCTACGGTGGTAACTATCAGAGAAAGATGTCGTGGGCAACATCACTAATTATAGGCCTTCAGATGTAATAGTTATGTTAATTAAAATGAACACCTAATTAAAAATCCTTCTTTGACTCACGCCTCTGGTGCTCAGCTCATTAGTTTTGCTCCCCATGGTTCAAAATGGATTGTAAAAGAAAGCAAACAGTGACAGGGCTCCATGGAGGCCTCAGTCTGGCCCCAGACCAAAGTCACGGCAGAAAGCCAGCCCACCCCCCCAAAAAATAGCGAGAACACACACACACACACACACACAAGAGAAAAAAGTAGAATGAAAGCAGGCTGAGGCCTGACACGAGAGACGTGACAGTGAATGAAATGGACTCACCCTCGGTCATAGAGATGAAGGATGGTTACAGGCTCTCTTCAACATCCCCACCAAACACACACGCGCCCCCACAAAAATAATCGACTGACTGGTTGACTGACACGTTTGGAGAGAGACACACGGGACACAGAGTGTGTGTGCGCATGTGAGTGTGTATAGCACTCTGTCACTGAGTGCCACTGCCCCCTTTCTTTCTTTCCTCTCTGCTGCAAATCCCTGTTTGAAACAATCCCCTCCTCTCTCTCTCTCCCTCTCTCTCTCCCCCCACATCCCTCTCTCATGGCTCACAGGCATGTTCATCATGTTCATACTCTAGGGCAATGTCTCTCTCTCTCTCTCTCTCTCTGTGTCTTTGTCTTTGTCTATCTCTTTGTTTGTTTCTATCTCTCCATGTTTGTCTGTCTCTTTAATTCAGTTTCTCTATTCTCGTTGTGTTCCTATTTTTCTGTTTCCTTGAATCCCTCTCTCTCTCTCTCTCTCTCGCTCTCTCTCTCTCACACACACACACAAACACACACACACACGCACGCACGCACACATAAACCTATTTTACACAAACAACACATACTCATCAGGTGTTTCTTTTCTGAGCTGAGGTTCAGTTTGAATCAGAAAACAGATAACTGACTCACTCACTCATCACTCACAGTCTCCACAGTTGAGTTGGCCCAAGTTGGGCCGTGGACTCGGTACTGCCTCACAGTGGACGCTCGCTGTCATTGGACTGAGCCCGTTCATGAGGATGTAGCTCAGGGGGCAAGAGCTCCACTTTAGCACATTCCAAAGTGATGGTGACTGGTGAAGGGTTATTCTGTACCTGACGTGTTTCCATGAAATGCAGAGCAACATTGTTAAAGTACGAACAGGGACACCTTTTAAATATCAAATGTTTATTTAGACACTTTGTGCAAAGTGAACCTGTGACTTTGACATGACGTGTCCTAATTCTGTATTGCCTGCAACCCCAGAAGCTGAGCAGCAGCTACTTCTGTGCTTGGTATTTTGTATTTGTTCCATGGGTTATTAGATAGAGGTCAGGTACACTATACGTAGACAAACTGAAAACAGATGATCGTTTGCAACAGCCGTCCCGAGAAGGGCTTTTATGTAAATTTTTAATAAAAAACAGAGGGACAAAAGATAGAGAGAGACAAAACGGAGGAAAAAAGAGGTGACAAAAACAATGTGCACACGTAAAAACATAACACGCTACAGATGGGCATAATTTGTTGCTGAATTAAAAGTGGTAAAGTTTGTGATCAGGTAGCGATTTCCAGGACTTATGCTGCTTTCACAGTAAAAGCTGTTTTACAGAATGCGGCCTTGAGTGGAATCTCGAGGCCGCTCCGGTTGATCTACTGCAGATCTGTCGTCTCTGGATGTATTTGCTGTTGACCAATTAATTGTAATTTGATCAAATACGCATTTATCAATGCACTTGCTCCATATCGGCTTATTGTAAACTAAAATGATAACTTCCCTGGATGTTTACAACAGTCTCCTTAAACCCCTGAAGGTCAAATCATGTCATCATTTTAAAGAAGAGCTTGTTTCCACACAAAGTTTCAATATTATTGAAATAAACCAGCTATTGCTCAGTGAATGAGCGTCACTGACAGGGCGTACATGCTAATTACCATTAACGCAACAACAACTAAAAAAAGCCCCCCCCCCCGCGTTCTCCACACTGTCCCGTCTCTCACGGTTAGACTCAAAAAGTTTTTTTTCTCCAACCTGTCCAAACCCACCGAGCATAACAAGCGTTTCTCGATGCTCCTTAAAAGCTGAACTTGTTAATCCGGAGTCTCTCTGGGTCTTAATAGTGTCTCGTTGGGGAATCAGTGAGTTAATAGTGCCTCGGCAAATCTGATCTGAAATCTTTAAAGCAAACAGACACGCTGACTCGCGGAAATAGCTTAAGGCTCACAAACAGGAGTCTCTTATTTTTATTTACTTCACAGTTGGACAAAAATGAGGATCTTTGTAGAGCAGAGTACACATTGAGGGATGCTGTTAAGGGAAGCACAACAGCTATTTTAGAGACAATGGCTCACATTCTGGGGTATTTTTTTAAGTAGAACAGTTTCTTGTCTCTTCTTTCAGTTGCTCTTCCTCCCTTTCTCTATTTTAACCTCTCTATCTGTCCATCATTTGTGTTTCCGGGGGGAAGCTTAGCCGCTAAACCAACAGGGCCTCCAATGAGGGTGAGGGGACAAAGAGAGGCAGAGACACAGAGGAACTTACCTCATGCCTCATGCCGAACACACCACCGGCCCTCGTTCATCTGCAGCCACACACACACACACACACACACACACACACACACACACACACACACACACACACACACACTCGTCCTGTCACCACCTCCCATTCAGGTGCTACACTTTTTCCAACACACACGCCAAGACTGTTCGCTCTTGCAGCCTTATTTCCAGGGGTGTATTTAGGTGATTAGCCCTTTCGGATCAGAACACTGTGATTACCATAATGGGTAGAGGTAGTAGTTGTAGTACTAGTACGTGCTGGAAAGGTTTTATTCACATTGCATGATGTACATTTCTATGTATGTTGGACTTCTCTAATCAGTGTAATTTTAACAACCGTTCACACGACAAAAATCCCTGTGCACATGAGTTTTTCCTCATATGAAATACATACAAACCTTTAAGGGGCCTGTGAGTAGTGGTCGTTGGGTGGATTTTTACAGAATAATTCAGGGAAATGACCTGTCTGGTCATTTTTTTGGTGGTATATTCACTTTCTTCTCTCCTGATGACCTGTCGTTACACATGTAGCCAGCAAAACGCCCAGCAAACCACTGTTCCCACCCCAAGAAGCGGGATAAAACCACAGTGTCGTTTTCTCACGTCATTATTTGTAGTCACGGGTGAATTTTGTCACCTTTGGACAGAGTCGTGAACTAAACTTGATTGGCATCGACTTCATATTCACCTCATAGAATTGAGGATGGTATCAGAGCGGGAGCTGTAGTTACTGTATCTTACCCTAAAGACCCTGACAAGTGTTTTAGAGCCTTTGAGCTGCATTCCAAAGGAAATGCATTCAGTGCTGCACCACTATAACACCCTATAATACCACAGGGTGACATTTAAACACTGCAGGTTTTTGTGTGGATTAAAGAAACTAGATATATTCCACGTTAATGAGCTTTAGAAGTGATGGTAGGCGCTGCTGTGACCATTTTCGGGGAGAGCGAGGTTATAGCTACCCCCACTGTTTCCATTTTTTATGTTGTAAAGCTCAGCAGCTCCTGTCTTTCTCCTAATATTAAGTGTACCGACAAAATAATTGATCTTGTCTTCTAGCTCTTGGTAGGAAAGTGTTGGATGGGTATACACACCACTGAAGGCTGGCAGAAAGAAATACGGGTTTCGGGGATTCGAATGAACTGATCCCCCAATGGGAAGCTGACCTCTCCGTCACCCAGTCAACCCCGGTTTCATATCCTCCAGCTTTTATCCCCTGAGAGGCTCTAAGGGACAAGAGGGGTCATGACACGTGAGCTGCTGAAGTGGGAGAAACTCAGGCCACGGCAGACGAGGGAGGTTTTTTGGGGGGGGAAAGAGGATTGGCAGATAAGAAGAGGGACGCAACGTGAATTTTAGAATATAGACATACAGGACAGAGGGAATGGGAGAGTGACAGAGTTGAGGACAGACCTGCACTGCTAGGACAGATGGTGTAATGTGTAGGGTCCTTATCCCACATATACATGTCCTAATCCTGACTAACTCTGCCACAAGCAGCAGGCTTACACGTCTCACCTCACAAGGGGCCCCCTCCCCTCTGTCTTCCTCACTCTCTCTACACACACACACACACACACACACACACACACAGAAGATGTTAAATGACACGGTAGTGAGTTAAGATACAGTCGCCCTGAATTTTGGCCCAACCTTTATCTTTAAAAAAAATAAATGTTGTTGAGTGGTTTGGTTTAACCTGTCTAATCCTGGATCGGTGACAAATGACAACATTGTTGGTAGAGTTAGGCCACATCAGCCTGCATGCTAATTGTCATCTTCGTGTACATTCATCTACATTTGGACTTGATTGTCAGAGGAAAACTACAGCAGTACTGCTAAGTAACATTAACTTTTTCCATTGATGTAAAGTGCCTGTTGTGAAAAAAGCCTTGGTAGCATGTATCAACTTCCCAGTTTAATAGTTTCCTGAATTTCCAAGCTTAGGATAAATAAAGTCAATATCTATCTATATATCTATCTATATAAAGGTACATTGTAAACACTGCACATGGTTTGTAGTGCTCCTGCAGATTAGATAGCCTCCAGGATTCTTTTTGGCCTTTTTGTGTTTGTATGAAAACCCACATACAGTACATATGAAAGTTGCCGCAAGGTTTGTTGCATGTCCTCCTGATCCATTCCCATCTCTTTGCCCTGATTTCCTGTCAGAGAGGGTTGTTGATTCTCAGGAGTGAAACATAGTTCGCTGAAATGATAGACTATCCTTTTAAAGTATTTTGAGGTTTTTGCATTTGCGTGTTGCATTTCGTCTACCGACTGTGTCCTGAAACATCAGCGGGGTCCCTCATGGCCGTGTGATGTCTCTCTTCCTATTGAATAAAAAGATAATTTAAACAGAAAACAAATGCGGCATGCTGTGAAACGTTCATCGTCGATCAAACGCGTTTCATTCTATTTACCTCTTTAGCAAATATTCATGCTTCCCTGGGGAGTATTGTTTATAACTCAATTATACCTTATTGCAGCGCCCCCCCCCATCTCCTGGCTGCCTCTAATCTCAGTGTTTTTGTAACAGGTATCTAATCCATCACTTCAACTGTTGACCTTTAGATTGCCCGTTCAACCCTAACGTTGAGTTTGTGTAGCTGCGGGATTACACACGTCATATTCCTTAAACTATCAACTGTCTTGTATTGATTTTCAATCCAGACCAAGCCGCTCGCTGTGTTGTTTGTGTGTGTGAGTGTGTTTACTCGTGTCGTCCACATGTAGGGTCTCACTGTGAGTGGACTTATCAGGCTAGTCCTGGGATTAGGGATAATTCTCCCCCTGAAACTAGTGTCAGATTAACAGATACCCTAAACTGTGTGTAATGTAGACGTAAGATGTCAGCAGCCCCAGTTATTACCTCACCCACCTCAGCCTCGACGGTCCGTCCCCACGTCAGGCGAATGGACACACTGATCACCGTTGCGTCATTCCGTTCGTAGCGGTGGAGCTAAGCTTTGACGTTTAGGTGTTAAATCGTAATCATTATAATGAGGTTCACCACGGAACCTTCTTCATTGTGTTATCACTGATGTCCATGCATGTGACACCTGACGGCATATTTTGAAATTATATTGATAAAAAGTTCTCCTACAGCATATTTAGTAAATACTTCCTTAAGTAAATTCTTAATTTTCTTACGAATCACACAAGGTTGCATATAAATCATAATCACAAGAATACTCCAAATAGAGATGAACGGTTTCAAGTATGCAGCACAACAACAACAACAACAACATACAAAGACACGCACAGCGTTAGACGACTAAAATCTTGAAATAAATCAACAAGTGAAGAGAGATGGAAATGGTTGGGTGGCAGCAGACAGAGAGACAGAGCCAATGTTTGGGGAGGATGAGGAGAAGGAAGAGAGGGATGAAGAGATTAAAGTGGTCGATACTTTGGCTCCTCTCCCAGACTGAGAGATGACACTGATGATCGGTTGATTCCTTCCCCCTCCATACCCCTCCTTCTTTCCTCACATACTGTGGTTGCTCTGATTTTACTGTATTTTATTGTTTCACTGTAACAACTCTGTAGTAAAATGTATTGGTTCTTCGGAATTGTTTATTATTATCAGAACATTCTCAGAAACACCATTCAAAACGTAAACATAGAATGCACACAGTGCAGCATTTTAGATTTAAACAATATGTCTCACTCATTCTTGTGTTTTATGTATACACTTCGCTGGGTTAACTGGGTTATTATTATCAGTTTTTGGTTGTTTCAGTGATTGCCTGCGCTGCACCGACTCATGTCTCTTGCCTGTCATGTGAATAGAGCGTTGCAGGGATGACGTTTTTTTGTTTGCCAACCCTGAAGTTATAGCACCACTCTGGTACCTTCACGGCAAGAGGCCATTGGGATTTTACCATTGGCTTCTGGGTTATAGCAGAAAATAATATTCGTGACTAACAAAAGTTTATGTTTTGTCAATGTCACCACCAGTGAGCTTCCGACCGTTTCCAACAACATGGACTTGGTGTGCTGACCTCTTCTGCAAAAGACTTTCATCTCAGAAAGTGAGTAATAATTTAAAGGTAGTGCCAATATAAACAGGACTGTAAATGATGATGACATTGATGATGATGTTAACGTCCCCTCTGTAATCTCATTTGGCCACACAACTGCCTTTTTTAAGACATAAAAAAGCTTCTTCTTTTTTTTTATCATCAAAAAAAAATGGGAAAATGTCTTGAGTTTGTATCAACTACAAAAATCCATTCTGTTTGCTGCTCACTCTTTGTCAGTTCATCAATTCCCTTTGCTTTGCTGCATACATTTGTCCGTGTCTTTTTAAAATGGTGTTTGGTCTTTGCATACATTTCCAGCAGAATCGGACTCAGAATCAGACTCGGCTTCGACCGGTTGGGACGAGAGGACAGACATGGGGGAGAGAGGAGAGGTGAGTGGAAAGAGAGGGAGAGAGAGACCAGGAACAGTTGTGTAACCGTTGCCCTTTCACTTCATTACATTACATTCTTTTAGCTCACGCTTTCGTCCAAAACTGACTTGCAACAGCTGGTTTTTGACTCTATTATCTTCGGTTTCGGTCATATCAGAGGTTTGAAGTTCTTCTTCATTTCAGTTGAATTAAGGTAAATACATTTTGATTATGTAGAAAAAAAGGATCATTCCATTACTAATATTTTGCACAGCAATCACACACATTGTCTTCAGGAAAAATTTCTGATTTAGAAATCATAATAAAAACTCCAGGTCTGACATAGTGTAATTTGCATAAATGCATACCCAATTTGGAAAAATACATGAAGGCCACACCACCTTCCAACTGGGATAACATAATTAGTGAACATAGTCCTAATTATCTGTAACCTGTTGCCGTGCGGGTCTGTGCACATGTCGCTGCTTGAGTCTGTCAGACAAACAGGCTGCCGGGCCATGAGGTGACGCCACAGACAATGGCCCCTGTCACCCATTGGTGAGACAGTTCCCATGACGACCTCGCCGAGCAGCTCACTTGTGACCTTTTGGAGACATGGTTGTAATTGCATTAAATTACACTGCATCTTTTCATTGTCACAGTCATTTCCATGTGACCGCTGCGAACGAACACGGTGCAGCAGCGATGAGCAACTACACGTTCACAGCTCGTCCATCCCGTGACGGAATGGTGGACGTTAAACAACCTCATTTAGGATCAAACACTTTTCACAAGTGTATTTAATTTACATATGAATTACCAATTTTCAGGTTTTGTTCTGCAGGTTAAAAAACATGACCTGAACTTAGTCCCACTAATCTCAAAGGCCTTTTTTTCTCGCTCACGGTGGATCCTCCTTCAACCCCGGAAGGAAGGAGGATTTAGATTTGGATTTGGATTTGGATTTTGAATGGGTATTGTGTCAGCACAGTCATGCACATTTCCTTGGACTTGCCTGCATCCTTCTATTTTCACGCATCTTCCTCCTCTACCCACACATGTTCCCTCTTCCCTCGGCCTTTATGTGATCATGTTGCTTGGTAACAGCAAGAAGAATGATGAGAAGAGTGGGATGTGTTCGGGTGCTCCCTGTGAGTGATGTGATATGTCTTCACATCAGCTGTAAAGAAATATGGCCCCGCATGCCCAAGCTAACGGCACAGTGACGCTTTACTGTTTGATGATGCAGAAGAAACTTCATCCTCACAACTGGAATTTACACCATAACCGCACTTCTTTTGTATTTATTACTAGGGATTGGTAAAACTAAGTTCATTTGTTGTGGTGCCCCTGAGCATCAAACAGACCTCCTTTGCAATGCGGCACAACCTGATATGAATGAATGCAGCAGTGAAGCCTAATTATGCAGAAAAGGAGCTAAAATCCTGTTTTATTTCTGTGTTCTTGGACAGTTTGGATGACAATCTGTATTTTTGAAGTCTAAAAGCTTCACTTTCTGCAGCTCTTCACAATTCATCAATAACAGTGAGAACATTCATTTCAGAGGGATATGATAACATGAGAGGACTCGCCGACGTAGATTCCACATTACATTCGGGGTGGAGTGGGAGGAAAAGTTCAAACCCGACACTGAGGTTATAATTCACCGTACTGTTATGAAGTCAGTATTGCACAGACTGCCAATTTACTGGCTCTAATCTCACCATAAATCAAAGTATGAGAGATGCTTAATAGCTTCAGGAGAGATTCAGTGGCTGGGCTGAGAGTGAATGCGGGACGGGAAATTAAATCATCTGGAAAAATGGTGGGAATAATCAAAAGCGATATAGAAGCTGAATGATTAATTAGATCAATTTATAAACTGCCGCATTTATAAACTGTGCGAAAAAACACGTGTAACATTTAGTAATCGGAGCAATTAGTCTCAGTAAAGTGAAAAACCTCTTTAATGTTTCCCCGGAGACTGTTGGCTCATTAAAAGTCATTGACTTGGAGGAAAAACAGGCTCTCTCTCTCTGTCTCTCTCTGACTTCAGCAAACTGCAGCGATTCTCTCGCTCCTTGGCATTATTCAAACTCGGATCTGAATCATTACAGCATCTTTAGAAAAAAGGTCACGGCACAGTTGCTAATGACAACGTGCAGGACTGCTGTACTCAAATCATTTGTGTATTTGTGTGTGTGTGTGTGTGTGTGTGTGTGTGTGTGTTTCTGTAAAGCCCAGTGGCTGCCTGATTTGTAGGGATCAGTCGCCCCCTGCTGTTTCGCACATTCTTGACACGTGAATATATGAGGTTGCCATGCCAATGGGGGGCATTTCTGGAGTCAGGAAGTAAATTCAGCATCCACCAGTGATTGTGGAAATCCAACCATCCAGTTAGGGGCATGTAACTGTAAAATTATACTGGTTTAACAAGTCTGGAGAGTGAACTAAGCAGAGACGACTTTAATAAGGAATCATTATAATAATTTACATGCAGCTTTACATGCATCAATTCACTGAATTAATATTCAGACAGCGATAACACATTTGAGGTCACTATCGGAAACAAGCTCAAAACCCAACATCTCCTCACCTGCACAGATTAGTGACAACAGTAGAGCTGCAGCATGCAGTTGATAGATGATTAAAAACTGAAATGACTATAAATGAATAGCTGTCATCATTTCTGTTGAACCAAATACGTCCAAATGTAATTGTCTGGATTCTCAAATGTGAGGATTCAAAGCTTTTGTTTGACACACATGACAGGAAACTGATCACCTTTGGCTCCAGCAGATTGTGAACAGGCATTTGTCCCTGTTTTGGGCGTTTTACAGTGAAAACTGAGTTAACGGACAGCGCTCATCTGTAAACAGTCATTTGTGAAAGGCAACGATAGGAGTCACAGCTGCTTTTCCATTAGTGTTTTATTCATACAGTGAGGGTGCTCATACATATTTTTTTTTCTCTATAAAATATATTACCTTTCAGTTCCTGAAAGCAAAACTAGATATAAATCATCGACTTTCATTTGATAAGAAGCAACTTGTTTTCAAGTGCCAACCAAGGCAGTCAATCGTATCAGCAGTCGAAAAATGCATTGCAGATTTATGAAATCACATTCTAACAAAGACAGATTCTTCTTATGTCTAGCAAAGCCACACAATGTTTGGGCGTTCGGCCCAATGTCCACCGACACAAAAGACAATGATCATTTGGGTTTTCTAAAGAAGCAAATACCTTTAAAATACTGCAGCCACAAAAAAAAAATGAGTTAGGTGAGTTTTCACATGAGAGGGGGGAAGGCAAAGACCGAGACACCGTCAGGGGAAACTGACATTAAGGTAAGTGAGTGTTTCAACAGAAGCAAGTGACTGATGCTCTATGATATGTTGTCATGTTGAGCTGTTGGACGTCTTCTCTCTGCCTCTCCCCCTCCTCCCTCAGTGAGTCCTTGTTGGATGAAATGCTCCACGGTCGTCACGACAACGCTCCGGCTGGACAGCGGCAGGCGAATTCCCCGGGCATCACAACAGCTCGCTGTGACCGGGCGCAGAGTCGATGCTGTCTGTATAGTCGAAACAGGACCGTTACAAAATTAGATAAGTACAAATAAGAATTGGTAAATATTAGTATCTATTCAGCTGTGTGAGCTACAGATATTAACTGATATCAACAAATAAGCATTCACCGTATCATCATTATTATTGCATTTCTATTCATCTCTTTATAGATAACATTTTAATAAACATATTCTAAAACAGGAACACTCTGTAACATCTGCTATATACACACAAACATGAATAAGAACAGAGAGACAAATACCAGACAAATCCAGGGACTTATTTCTGTTTTGGGGAAGTCTAGGTTTTTTCACTGGGGGTTTGCGATTTGGGGGCTTCTCAACATTATTAGGGCTTTCCCTGTCAGTGCCTGAGTTCGGTGAGGACAGAAAACACAAATCAACAGTTGGATACAGACGCTTTACACACAGAGCAACATGTTTATATATATATACACACACATGTTCTATTCAGAAATATATGTAGTGCAACAGGCCTGTTGGGTTGATGACAACTGTACACAGAAGAAACACTGTTGAAACTGCACCTGCGTCACAAGACATGGCCTTTCTGTTTCTCTGTGGTTTCACTGGCGCCTGCGGTCTCAGCCCTTCGTCACCTGAACAACATGCAAGAGGGAAAAATCAGCACAATGTATGTTTACATGTAATCTGAGGGACAGATATCAAGGATCTTTCAAAACAGGTGTATACACGTTACATATAGAAAGTGGTCACAGACCTTTGGGCCCTCACTGAACATTGTGTATACATGTGTGTGTATAGTCTGATGCTTATTCATGCTAAAATGTATTGATATAATTAAGTCTGACTCTTGTTGCCAGTTAACACTGAGGAGCGGCATATTGTCTGAGTGGGATTCGTCCATGTGTTCAACAGTGTGGGGTGAACGAGCAGCTGGTGAGTCCGTCGGTGCGCGAGCTCAACAGAAACACCTGCCTGGAGTGAGTAAGAGCACGACTACATATAAAATTGGCCAGGCTTTGTTCATAGGGAGATTTTATACATTTGGAAAAATGTGATTATTATGATTAGAGCTTGCTGAGAAGATCGTGTCTCATGTCTGTGTTGAACATGAAGTACACACTGGCAGCCTGGCACCTCTAAAGTGCACTGATCAATATGTTCTGACTGCCATAATCAAGTGAACGGATGTTGCTCTTTATGTAATGATACACTCCGACTCGACTGCTGCTTGTGTTTTCAGGTGCTGGCACCTTGACTTGCAGCTCTGTCCGGTAGTCCATGTGCCGGCCTGAAAACAGGAGGCGGCACAGGAGGAGGGGGTAAGTTTCTCTCATTGGCTGATTCCTTTGGAAAAGACACGTAGGAGGACGTCTTTGGCTGTTTGCACAGGAAATACAAAGGACAAAGAGAACATCAGCAATCAGAAACTTTGCTCTTGGTTTACAGTAACTAAAGGATACTGTAGGCTACAAAAAGAAGTCAATTCACCACAGCAAAAAATAGAATACACACCTTTTCTGGAATCGGAGGCGGATGACTCTCCGAATCTCTTCTTTTATCTCTTTCTTTCTTTTCCATCTTTCCAGGATCCTTCTCTGTATCTCCTTCCTCCTCTGTCCCTACACATAAACAAAAGTCAGTGTCACGTATGTGGCAAAGACTGTAGCGAAAACCTCTCTGCAAATCTAAAAACCCCTCTTAGGCTAACAGCACAAGCTGACGGCACCTGGTAGAGCTGGGAGAGCGTCGGAGCTCTCCAGCCGATGCCTCTGCCTCAGCTTAGACAGGTTGGGTTTGCTGCTCTGCGGCGGGGGATCCGGTTTGGATGCAGGCGGAGCAGCTCGACCTCCTCCCGTGCCACCTCTCCAGCCGTCTGCGAACCCTCCGCCGACGTCCGCACACGCGTGTCTGTCTCCCTGCGTGTCCTGCTGATGGCGGTCTGTCGCCGCTGCCTCTGTGCTCTTCAGAGGATCCGTCTCCTGTTTCGGCGAGGGCGTCCTGTCCGACGGGTACGGGGGCAGCGGCCTCTGAGCCAAGTGAAGCGCTTGCACTTGCCTGTCCATCTTCCTGCTCTGTTGTCTGCTCTCGGTCCACGGATTGTCCACCTGTATGTCCGTCGGCCTGTTCTCGGACCACGACCTCTCTATTTGCCTCCCGCCCATCCACTGCCTTTCTATCTTCCTGTCGATCTGCCGCTGGGTGTGTCTATCAACAGTCCACTGTCTGTCCACGTGTCTGTCCGGGTGTCTGCTCTCAGTCCAATACCTGTCTGTTGGTCTGTCGGCCGTTCTTGGATCGACAAAAGTTCTTTCCTGCAGCCTGTCGTCAGCCCGCTGTCTCTCCACATGCTGATCGCTCTGCCTCGCTTCCGACCACTGCTTCTCTACTTGCACCCCCTCTGTCGCTCTATGTTTATCTTCCACCCAGTACCTGTCTGTCTCCACCGGCGGATCAAACACAGCATCTCCTTCAGCTTTCTATCAAAACACCAACAAGAAGTGAAAGTGTGAAAGATCGCAAACTGTGAAAACTTTCAGCGTGGACAATAACAGTAGTGTGTCACGCTGACTGTACCTCTCTGGGGGAATAAAAGGGGTGTTTGCTTCCTCCCACGCCTGGATGAGGGATGCCCGGCACCGTGGGCGGACTCAGAACGAGAGTATTTTTCCCCTGGTGATCATTCATTTTCCCATCAGCCCCTTCGCCAGGAGATCCGGCTCTGGCAGAGGACCTCGGAGGCTGAAGGAGGGTGTACACGTTCTCTGTGGCTGTCCTGACAGTGGGAAGAACTGACGATGTGAGTCTCCTAATATTTCCACAGATTCAAAACACAGAGTTAAGACTAACATGTGACAAGTACCACTTTTCTGGCAAAAAAATAAAATCATTTATTCTATTGTTCAAATCTGTATTTGACACGCAGTAAGTTCATTTCTAATCCTTTGGCTGACTGTGGGATTCAGAGTCAGAGCCACCGGCTGTCACTGACATCTGTGCACACACTCCGGTATCGGCGTGCCAACGCTTGGCAGCCATCAGCCCTGTATCGAGTCACCAGAGAAATTAGGGAGATTTGAATTAATGTTTGTTGGAGTATTTATGGAGTTCAGTGTTGCTGAGTGTTCAAGAAGGAGATAATCATGTGGTGTATGGAAGGAACGGGTCCTTTCTAATGGTGTATTATTATCTGTTTCATTGTGATGCGTGTTCAAGGATGTGCCTTTCTTAACAATGTTGCATTATGTGGTGGGTGTGTGTGTGTGTGTGTGTTTGTGTGTGTGTGTGTGTGTGTGTGTGTGTGTGTGTGTTTGTGTGTGTGTGTGTGTGTGTGTGTGTGTGTTTGTGTGTGTGTTTGTGTGTGTGTGTGTGTGTGTGTATGTGTGTGTGTGTGTGTGTGTGTGTTTGTGTGTGTGTGTGTGTGTGTGTGTGTGTGTGTGTGTGTGTGTGTGTGTGTGTGTGTGTGTGTGTGTGTGTGTGTGTGGTTATACACAAACCCTGTGGGTGCTGTGGAAACAGTGTGACACCCATCTCCATAAATATCTGCTTCGGACTCCTGGGGCCCCTGACTGGACAGAGTTTGGTTGCGGTTCTTACGGAACCCGAAGATGGCCAGCATGTTTCTCCTCTTCTTCCGCCTCAGGGAGTGGGCTTTGTGCAGAGACGAGAGCTGACTGCAAGAGGTGAGAGAGGTTGAATGTCAAACACACACGCCGGTCCAGAACAATCATCTCTCGTGTGTCCACACGAGTCATCTCTCTCTGTTTGGCTGTAAATTTCACCAGAGCCATCCATGTCGAGGGATTTTTCCACTCTGCTTCTACACTTTGACCACTGCTGTGTTATATCTTTCGGTACACAGCGACTTATCTTTCTTTTTTCTTACATTATATTATAAATCTAATCCTATTTAAGGCACAGACTTGAAAAGTGTATCCCTCACCAAACTACTTAATATATATATATTAAAGGTTCACACTGCGGGTTCTGCTTGTTCTAGCTCATTAATTCTACACTATGTTCACTTTATCACACTGCTGACTGACCAAACGTTCAGAGCTCAACAGGGTTCAGACAACAAATGAGAACGAATCATTGGTTTAAATGCACTGAAATACAACATTTCTATGCTTCTTTTGTGACTTTTATTCAGTATATAATGTTTGTTTGTGAATGAAGATTACATTTGTACATTACACAAATATACTTCCGTAAATGAATCAACTTAAATGTCTTTTTATTCTGAAGTCGTTTCATACCAACAGACACATGAATACATTGAATATAAAAATCCACTGAGACCAAACCATTACAAAGCAGTTTTATGAAACAAAGTGTAACTTTGAATTCAAAAAGTGCAACGTTTTGGTTAAATGAATGGAGCGTAATGACTGACTGGAACTAAATCTAAAAATGTACAGTATGCATCACAGCAGTCATTTAAAGGAAATGTGATTGTTTGCTAAATATATATAAAGTCGAGGGAATGTTGTCTGATAGAAGACTGTCCACAGGAGATACAGTTGTAAACGAGAAACAAGAACTTTAGAAGCACAAGTGGAAGCGATGAAGAAACTCTTACCTATCAGGGAGCACCCTTTTAGTATAAAAGTCAGGGAGTCCGTCATCGAGAGGGCTTATTCCTCCATTTTCACTGCAGTCCTTTGTGCACACACACGCACGCGCACACACACACACACACACACACACACACACACACACAGACACACACATTTAACACACGGCCTACTTGCAGAGGGTTTCATTTGTAAATGTTCCATATGCAATAAAACAAATGGATTACATGACTTCAGTGAGATGACATAATCCAATTGCAGCCATCCACTTAGTATAGATTACCTCTGACAAAGACAGGAATCACTGCCAGTGGGCACGAACATTAGGAAATGGGAGAGTTATTCAAATATAGATAGCTAGATAGATAGAGCGATAGATAGATAGATAGATAGATAGATAGATAGATAGGTAGATAGATAGATAGATAGGTAGATAGATCTGCCTTACTGTCTCAGCAGGGACGTGACCTCCCTTGTGCCTCCTTGGAGGTCTCGGTCTAACCCGTGTCACATGATGTAGAGGCAAGCCCTGTGTAGGCAGCTCTGACAGGCCCTCCCACGATGCCGAGCGGGATAGCGGCAATGAGTACGATGGCACAGAGGAGGGAGGTGGGGAGGAGCTGGAGTCGTCACACAGACCTGACAGAAGTGAAGAGAAATGAAAGGATTGTAGGAGGATGTGAGGGCAACAAAACCGAGGAGACAATGCAGGGGAATGACAGCAAGCCATCATTTCCCCTTTCGAAATCGTCACATTTAAAACAGTTGGCGACTGTCTTGAGATATACTGACTAAGACCTGGCTCAGGGCAAGATAAAGACAGCCATTAACAGACTTCTAAGATGGAGCGATGGGAGAGGGGAAAAAAGAGGAAACATAAAAACACACTGATGGAGCCCTGAAAGAGACAAGATGAGGTCAGAGCTCGACAGGAAAGAGGAGCGAGAGGAGGATAAGAGGATATACAGCACTACTTACTCAGCCTCGTGGAGACAGGTCGTATTCGTCTTGTTCTCGAGCTGCGCTTCTTAATGGCTATTGTGTCCTGGGAGAAAAAAGGAGAAGAAAAATAAATCATATTGCCGAGGGATGAGTAAGTAGGGTAAGACATGCAAACATGAACAAGTAAACATGTCTCACTTCAGGCCAGTCGGTGCTTTTGTCAGGGGAGCTTTGTCACATCATGTCACTTTACTTTTAAAAACGATGTTTAAAAAAAGGTTCTGTACAAATTTCAAGCAAAGGCCGACAAATTGAACATGCAAAAACAACAGCAACACAAAATAACAAACACGCACTGGGACAGAGGGTATGGATGTGTAATTTCCTCTAGCTCACGGGGTGGCAGGAAAAAATGGATTATAGAAAATCTTTTCAGCCCTTAACAATCTTTTTAAGATTGTAAAGATTAATTGTAGATAGCTGGTGGAGGATTTAAGCCAAGCTATAGCAGCATTATCAACTTGTCCTCCAGTCCCTGAAAGTCTTTGAATTACATCCTGATATCCTGTTTCACTGAGAGATTAAACAGGATATCATCAGCGCAACATTGACAGAAAATGTACGGTTTAGTAATCTAAAGAGGGCGAATGTAAGAAAAGAAAATGATGGGGCCGAAGACTGATCCTTGAGGGACTCCACAGTAGATACTAGCTGAGAGCTGACAGCAGTCATTTAAATATATAAAAGGACAGTTTGATTATATCAAGCTTATCAGGGACTCAAGCCATTTTGATATTAAAATCTTAACATCTGTTCTCAGAGAGCTGTGACACAACAGTTAACAATGCACCCAACAATCTCCCAAATATATATTAAGAAAGACTCCGGGGGGTTTATTGTCGAGACGCACAGATGTTGGTTTTACTGGGGAGACTTCTTCTAGCAAATCAGAGAAAATTTGGTTTTATCTATTAGCAGGATTATCCTGTCAAACACGGAGGTTCTGAACGGGGGGATGAATGAGCGCTCTGACAGATTCAGCTTTACGAACATAAATATTTGAAATTCCTCACCGGTCTTAGAGGAGACTTCAAGGCTGGAGTTTTATGAGAGGGTAAAGACTGAGCTGTTTGTGATGAAAAGGGCCCTGGGCTTAAGGCAGATTACTGAGATAGTGTCAGAGAAACAGCTTACCGCAGTTTTACTTGCTTTCTTGTAAATATTGAGCTGCTCTTCTAGTTAATCTCCAGAGATTTGAATTTCATTCTTTTTCTGGTTCGCTACAGTTCATTATAGCCATAGTGGTAACATTTGGATAATTAGTTGTAGGTTCAGTTTTCCTTCGATATAATGAAAGAGTCTGCTCCTGTAGGAGTATTGTGTCTGTCATGTAAACCAAACTAAGTAAATTAATTTAACTTAAAGAAAAAGTTTAGACAGTATCTTTCTCAGACAACGTTAGACTACACACTACACAATGACAGTGATATGAGAAAACAAAATACAGAATCATATATGACGGTGATTGAGGTGTTATTATTGCCAGCCCCAAAAAACAGAAAACACACACACGTATGTACGTCCACACTCACAATGCTGTTGCCGAGCTCCTCATCTGTGATGTCCAGAGAGTCTCTGTGTCTGTTAAACCTCCAGCTTGTCCCGTCTTCACTCGACCCGTCCCACCGCTTGAGGTGCGACACCTGTCGGGTCTGATACAGACTCTCTCAGACGGCACTCGCAAACCTTTGGACGACTCACTCGTTCATCGTGGGTCATGCTTGTACTTACCAGGGTCTTATGGGTGGCGTACAGCTCCTGCAGGATTTGGTCCACAATGGAGTTGGTGAGATAGGAAACCACAGACAGCCTCACTTCTCTGCAGGAGATTGGGTTGGCCACAGGGGCGGGGGCAGAGAGGAAAAGGTTTTTTAAAAGTGAGAGCAAATCAATAACCTTCTTATCAAATTCAGACTTCTTGCTGCAATCCTTTACTGCTGCTCTCCCCCTCATTCCCTCTGCACGTCCCCTCTCTTACTCTAAGGCTCGGTGAATGTCTTGCGCTGCTCTTTCCATCAGGGCAGTCCGGATGGCAGAGCGAGGGATGGACACGCGCTCGGAGACGGATGAGAGCGGAGGACTCAATCTCTCTGCCGCAGCAGAAGATAAAGGACAGAGCTCGCGGCAGAGAGACACCATGGAGTCGACGATCACCTGCAATGGGACGCTGGTTGTCAGTAACTCACACATCTGTCGTCTGGATCACGGTTGTGAAAAGAAGCCGTTAGATCTACCTGGAGCTCCTTATCTGCAGCTTTGGCAAGTTCACCAGCCAGGGAGTCCAGTCGCTGCCGCACCGGCCCGTCCACAGACAGCACGTGAGCCAGCTCACACAGCGAAGGGTAGAGCTGGGAGCACCAGAGAGCAGAGGACTCATTCAAATTCAGTGCAACGGCAAAAGGAAAATACCACACTTGTGCATTTTCACATCACTCACGGCGCGGGAATTCCTGGCCTCTTTTAGCACTTGTTTAGCAGCGTGAATCTCCTCCAGCTCCCCGACACCTCGTAGCACACACACCTGCTGCTGTACGCGCACACAGAGGCGCTCCATCACCTTGGAAACAGACAGACAGGCGAGTGTTCTGAGTGCAAACACACACGAAACACTGGATGAACGTACGCAGGGGTGAGCGCACACAGACTAGTGCTACCTGCTCGGCAGTGCTCGTAACCAGGCCTTGGTGCAGCCGCAGAGCCTGTCGCTGGGAGAAGCGCTGGGTCTGGTTGTTCCTCACCAGAGCGCGCTGGATCTGTGCACAAGAGAGCCACGAATGTAAACTGGCCACAAAAACACGAGACAAACAGGAAAAAATTGTATCGTAGCAAGAAAATAAATCCATCTAAGAAACCCTCTGCAGTTGAAAATGTCCCCCAAATGTTCTTAGAAAGGAGAAGATTAAAAGGTACCGCCTTCAAAAAAGTTTAAAAAGACTAATATACGCCTTGAACTTTCTTTATTTTACTCCGACCCAGTGTAAAGGGCAGGAAGCTGAAGATTTTTTTTACTGTTCACTGCACATTAAGCTACCTTCATGCTGAACCACTCTATATATAAACACATGTAAATATCTAACACCCTTTGCAGAAAAAATATGAATCACAATTAAACTGACATAGTTATGAACAGACTTTTGGGATCAGGATCCTGGTCATTCCCTCTTTCGGTGAGTAAATCAAACACCATTCTATGTAGAACTGTAATAAGTTTGACATTGGCAGGACTTTTATGATAAAATAACTTAAAAAAAAATAAATACCATTGGGCCTTTGACTAGCAGATACACATATTAAAGGGGCTCAGATTTGCTCAGTCGTTCATCTTTTAATCTTTATCTTTAATCTCCGTCCGAACTTTAAAAAGTCTGCTCATTTATGATCCAAAGTTCTTGAAGAATTAATGTTTTAAATACAAATGGTACAAATAAAACCTGCCTTTGAAGACTTCAGAAACCAGAAAGATTTAATCTCCCAGATTTTGTTTAATCTCAATCTTTGAATTTTTTTCCCCCTCGTCATTGACAATGTGACAACGGCAAGTCTCTGATGCCGACCTTAGTCAGTGCCTGCTCTGTCCTCTCGGGGGCGCTGCGGTGCGCCTGGCTGATGTCACTTAGGGGAAGAGGCATGTATTGCAAGGTGAAATTACTGAGAGAGGGAGGAGAAGAAGGGGAAGGAAGAACAGAGGAATGAGTTGATTTATAGACGGAGACAGTGAAAGACTAAAAGGAGAAAACAAAGTGGGTTACAGATTCAGGGGTTAGCCGGGGTTAATATCCCCACTGGACAGAACTCATCCCAAAATATCTTCCCTATGCCACGCAACGGGTGTGAGTAGTACTTTGATCTTTGTAACCATGTCATCTTTAGCCCAAAGCTAAGCCTGGACCATTTAAGATAGCAAAGTGGAAAGCAACAATTTGCACAGCTTACGTTTGCAAATCTCAACTAATTAAATGTTCCAACATTGAAGGTAAATCTAACATGGTTTCATAAAAATCATAAGCTATCCTCTTATTTACTGCCAAGATTCTGGCATGCACATATGAAATACATCCTGATGATGCTTTCACGCTCTTACTGTTCGAGTGCTCTGGCCACATCCAGAAATCCGGATGCGGAGGTGCTGTTGCGATCCCAAGTTACACTCCTGCAGGGAAAAAGTCACGGGTTGCATTGAATACAAACCATCACATAGAGCATAATTATACTGCGCAAAACAAAGACGTCTCCTTTCTCTCTGAGTTCTTTCCTTCACCTGAGCGTGGTGTTGATCTGCAGGGCTTTGCTCAGCATCTTGGCTCCAATGTCCTCCATGTTGTTCCCGCTCAGGTCCACTTTTCTAAGGCAGGTGTTGCTGCCCAGGGCGTTGACCAGCATGGTGCCCCTGGAGCGCAGGCGCGAGTCGGATAGGGACAGAGACTGCAGGGCCTGGCGGGGAAGGAGAAGAAACCGAGCGGTGAAGAAAAAAATGCAGTGGTGAAAATGACTGTGATATGACTGCACACCCAGATGAATTTACATGCTGTACGTATGAATTATTCACAACATGTGCATGTAGTGATAGAGACACTGCGCCCCCAAGGGTAACGGAGAAACAGCAACACAAGTGACACGTCAGCAGTGAAACATAACACAAAAGTGATGCGTCCAGGAAGCCGAAATAGAAAAGCAAGAGTAAGAATGTTTATTTGACTTAGCATCATTACTATTTCATATTTGTTCCCCCTACCAGAATATATATATATATATATTTTACATTGTTATGAACTTAAAAACGGTTTAACTTGCATCTCACAGTATGTTTTTAGGAGTGCGGATTTTTTTTTCCTGCGTTATCACTCACACATTCCTCCTCCTGTATGAGTTGAACCAGCTTCTGCAGGACCTCATCCAGAACCCTGCGGACACAAGCCGTGGAGACAAACACAGAGGCGAGGCTGGATGAGCCAGCACGACTAATTGCCTCCTGCTAGAGAGCCGTCCGCCCGAGGAGCGGCAGAGTCAGACGCCTATGAAAACGTAAGTAAAATCACAGACACAAACAGAATATTCGAGCTGGCACATTTGGTGCACGCGCGCTCTCGTGTTACAGTACACACGCACACACACATACACACACACACACACACACAAAGAAACTGCAGCATAGCTAAGTGACATAGAGCAACGGCAGCACCTGTGTTTGATGTTGAAGTTCTTGCCCAGATTAAGGTGTTTGAGGGAGGGGTGCCTGGAGAGGGATGGCAGCACTGTGAGCAAATCTGCATCGAGACCTGTCAACACACACACACACACACACACACACACACACAAATATTTAAACTCAACATAACTTGATCCATTAACAGCCCACTCGAACCTGGCCTGCCTGAGGACAAAGAGTCAGGGTCACAGAGGGGATGCGCTGCAGCGTGCCACCGTACCGTTGTCTGAAATATCCAGAGTGGCAACAGAGGAGACCCGGGGGAAGAGTTCCTGGATTACAGCCGCCCCTGCCGTTCTCAGCTGCAGGGAGAGAGACAGAGAGGGAAAACTAACATGTGCACAGACATGAATCAGAGTCAATTTAGTTTAGTCTTTTGGGGGATTTCTTCTATTTTGCCAGAGTGAGGCAAACTTATGGATGCCTTTTTTTTTATGTCTCTCCGAGCAGTCTGACGGTTTGTTGAGCCGCAACGTTTGCTTTGCTTATGATCTGTAGCAGCTCTGCTCAGTGGTACGCAAAACACTTTCACTTCTTGTTAGGTAAGCATTTTTTTTTTTTTACTAACACAAGGAAAGATATTCATATATTCTGGTTTGATATACTGTACTCTAATCAACCCACTTAGAAGTGGAATTAGCCAATTCACAAATGGGCAAATTAAAAAACATGGGGCAGCTTACGCAATCATCTCTCCTCAGAAGAAGTGTGAAGGTATAACAATGACATCAGTGCAATGATACTGAACAATTATGTTGAGGACTGTGAAACCAAAACAATAAGCTGAAAGGTGAAATTGTCCATAGCGACTTACACTCATCGATGCAGGTAGCACTGAGCTATACCAGCTGATATAAACATATTTATTATACAGTGCTACAGTATAATTATCTCAATGTGCCAATCGCTGAGTCGAGCAAGCCCGTGATCAGGGGAGCCTTTAAAATTGCGTTGATCACTTTTTTAAATGTTTGAATTTCTCCCACTCACAACAAAAAAGAACCATACCTTTAACTTGAACTTAAGCATTGGAGATCTACGGATGAACGCTTACCTCACAGCCACTGATGTCCAGATGAAGGTCGTTGATATGAGGATTGGAGGTTAACCCTGTAAGGAGAGCCCTGTCGAGACAGGAAGGAGAGAACGTGAAGGACAAGGGAAAAGTAGAGGGGAAGAAAGCAACGATCACCCTGTCGACTCAGCTGAGGAAGTCTACATACTCAAAGTACACCTTCGCTGTACAGGAGTTTGGATGAAAGGGAGCAGATTTGTATGGGTAATAAGAGGCCACATGGTGAGTACCTGAGAACATCAGGGGGCAGCTTCATAGAGGCCAGGCTGACATGAGTGAGGCTGAAGGCCGAGCTGAAGAACTGACGGAACAATGGCAGCGTGTCCTTCACTTTCCTATTGGATTGAAAAGGGAGAAAAAAGAGTGGAGGCGCAGAAGTGAAAAGATAAGAGAGGGTGTGGATGTGCCTGGCCACAGTCACATTGTTGACATGGTGGGTAAATATGAGTGCAATACTGAGTGCAGAGTACTGACACAGAATGAGAAATGATGTAAATATGGTCTTGTGTGAGGGGTTGGGGGGGGGGGGGGGTTAAGTGAGGTCAAATGATAGATAGTTCATCTTAAATATTCATGAGTCTTATCTATGCAGGCAGCCCGGAGAGTTCTGGTTTTAAACGGCAGTAGACACACCCATGGAGACGAAACACAATGTTTCAATGATTCCCACAAAGCTCATTTCTGATTTCCCCATTAAGCAGGAGATGAGGATAATGACTGACAAAAAAGAAAGAGGGAAAAAAGAGGGAGGGCGACAGAGATAATGGATGAGGCCTTTAAGGTGAAAGGAGGAAGATATATCTTCCGAGATTTGGATTTGCCACAGCCAATTGTTCAGGCACTCGTAGAGACGTGACTAACCTGTGGGAGAAGGAATTTTTGGAAAGATTCAGAAAGGAGAGATCGGCGCAACACCCCCTCAGAAGAGCCCCAAATAGCTGCATTAGACACAGGGCGGAAACAGTGAGTCTGGGTTGCGGATTGCACAGAGAGAAATTGCATTTCTTATTGACGTCGCACACATAAACATTTGATCATCCGAAGCCGTTACGAACACTCACTGAGTCTACGGAGCAATCTGTGCCTGACAGATCTAAGTGGACCAGGCAGTTGGGCTGAGACAAGAACAGATACAAGTTCTGCAAGCAGAGAAAAAGAGAGCGCAAATCACCTCAAGCGAGAAGAGTGAGGTAAAAATGGAACTGTGTGTGTATGTGTTTTTAAAAAAAAATGTTTTCCAGATGAGTTGTGCTTTCTGACCGACGCATCCTCCCCCGAGAGGACACCGGGGTTCTTGCTCAGGTCCAGGTGCAGGAGAGAGTTGGAGTACTCATCGCTGGAGCACAGAGCCTGAGAGAGAGACACCACTCCTGACAGAGAGAGAGGGAGAGGGGGGGGGGGGAAACGAGAGAGAAAGAGACAGAAAGGACGGAGGAGGAAGTTGTACAATATTAAAAGACAGAGAACACTTTCAAAACATTTTGTGTTCTTACATTATTCATACACGTCTGCAGCAGCAGCAACAGCAGCAGGTATCAGTGGATGTACTGGGAAGCAGCGCACAGTATCTGCCTGCCTCAACGTAATATTTAAATTCTCCACTGGGTACACGGAAAGTTGAGACATTAACAGGAGGCCTGCAGCCTGCGGGGCAGAGCGATACATCGCGAGTCAATATGGAGCCGCAAGCCTTTTTCCAAAAGACGACACAAAGGTGGGGAATTATCTGGAGCTTTGTCGGTTCGGTGTCCTCTAACCTACAGAGCACTGTGCTCACTGGAGTTGAATTGACTAATTTCCACCTGACCTTGGGGAGTTACCGTGGCAAATCCTGCAAACTGTCGCCTCGCTTTCTCGACGCGGCTCGGCTGCGGAAAGGGAAGAACAGAGAGGGAAAATCGAGGGGCCCAAACCTTTGGAGGTGAGTGAGGTCTTGGAGAGGTTGAGCAGGCGAAGGCCCTTGCTGAGGCGACAAACCTGCTGTATCAGGTTGGACACTCCTGCACAAGAGGTGTAAAAACAGAGTCACGCAAACATTTGTCACTTGTAAAATGAGATATATGATATTCAGGATATGGCCCCCTCATTACCAAACACGTTTTCATTCACCTCGTCCCCCTAGACAATCACATTTCCTGTTCCGTTGCAACCTTTACTCCTGCAGTAACTACGTATTGTCTAAGATCTGCGTCTAGACTAATTACAAACAAAACAAGCACTGAGGATTTTCTAAAGAAATTCATCATCATCTTTCTCTTCTTTGAGATGACAGTTTGAGAGAGAACAAATGAGCATTCAAATTGGTAACATGGGTCAAACCATGGAATCTGATAATTGGAAACTGAACGATGATTGTTTTTTCCTCATTCAAGAGGAACAATTGCTAATGCCAATGTAGCTCCAAAACATAGACTAGACGAGTGTTTTTGGTGGTGTTTCCTTGACTTGCTGGTAAAGATTTGAACCAATTTGACTTACATTTGAAATTGGTAAGATTTAGATAGAGACCAATTAGAGTCAGTAAAATACGTTCTCACATCCTTCTTGTACACCTTGTGAGATGTACAGTAATGTGTGTGTGTGTGTGTGTGTGTGTGTCTGTGATGTGGAGGTAGCTGCTCTCCGGCTGAGAGCAGCTACAGTAAACGAGACAACCAAGGAGAAGCCCAAGCAGCGTCATTGTACCTTGGTTGTCCAGTGAGTTGTGCGCCAAGTTGAGCGAGTGGATGACAGAGGCGGGGTTCTCTGAGAGAGCGGCTGACATCTTCTGCGGGAAGTCTCTGTGACATAGTGACAAGCACATTGGGGCTGCGATTAACATTTTTTTTTCAGTGTCAATTTATTCTGCTGATTGTTTCCTTGATTAAACGATCACTTAGTCTGAGTGAAAAAGCTACAATCACAAGTTCTGAGGGCCCAAAGTTACATCTGAAAATCTTCAAAGAATATTCAAGTTACTCAAATGTAAGACAAGGAAAGGAAGTTCTCGCATTTTAATAGCAAGAACCATTAAACCCATCCATTTCCAAAATCAGTATAAGGATCACTGAATACCAAGATTTAGCATTGTCATATAACTTGGAAGAGACGAGCAAAAGCATCAGTTTACATGCTGTATACACGCTGTCATCATCAGGGTTATTTGATTCAGACTATAGAAGGTTCACTTCAGGCGCAACAGAAAATGTTCATACAATTGTTTTAACAGTTTTACGCATTGCGACAAGTGAACTGAGCATCGTATGTGGAGTGGCCCTTTCTCCTGCAGGCGGATTGATCGAACGCAAAGTACAGAGAGGCGCGGGAGAGAATGAAAACTTACGATTTTAGCCCGGCGTTCTCCAGAGTGATCTCCTCCAGGCTTGACGACTTGCTGACCGTGTGCAGGACCTGCTCTGTCACCTCCGACCCAATGCGTAGGTCTTTGCAGTACAGTTTCGTGAACCAGGTGTTGTATGCCATTGAGGCGACGATCACCGCTAAATCCCTGGAAAGGATGGGGAGGGGGGGGGAAAAAAGAGTAACTGTAAATGAGGTGACACTTTGATATGTTGGAAGTAATAGAGCTTGACCGCTCTTCCTCCGTCACCTGCTCTCCAGGTGGCTGAAGTCCAGCAGGTTAAACTCTCGGTTGTCCTGGGAGTGATAGATGGTGTCCACATCCTACGAGCAAACAGTACACATGAGCGTGTTTGCCACAGTGCGAGACCCCCTTGTTTTTGGTGTACATGTGCTGTACTCAAAAGCACCCTCAGTGACACAGTCCCACCGCTCTTACCCACTGCACTTCCTCCTTGCAGCTGATGCCATTATAGTCGCACAGAGCGGCGTAGGTCTCCGAGAAGCCTCCTGAGAGGGAACAGAAGAGAGGGGGGGGGACAAATAATCAGAGATGATGTGAGCAGCTGCTTCCTTGAGCTATAGGAGGAGAGAAAAGAGAGGAACACGCAGACAGAAACATTTGTCCAAATTGCCACTCTTTTATTTGTGTGACAGAACATCTGGATCACCGTTTGTGAAGCATGTGAGCCAACCTCCTCTTGAGTATAATGTGTTTGTGTGTGTTTGTGTGTGTGAATGTGTTTGTATCCGTGTGTGTGTGTGCGTGTGCGTGTGCGTGCGTGCAGATTCCCATGTGTGATGATAATGTCTCTTTTACCACAGGCCCTCTGAGTTTCCACTGAAGTCTCTGAGCTGGGCGAATACTTCCTGCTGCCTTCAGAAAGGTCACTGTCGGAATGACAGATGGAAGGGCTGCAGAGATAAAGCAAAACGCAGACAACGTAAGGAACCATTCCTCTTCTGATAATGGCACCAATTAAGGTCATTCTCCTTTTAAACGGTTCTGATAATCGACCACTGCACAGATAAGTGACGATCTATTCAGGGCTTTCTCCTGTGAGGCACTTACGCAAAAATCGAGTTGTTGAATATTCGCGAGAGGGCGAAATTGATATGGCTGACCACATGATTGACGTGTTCCCGTGATTCGAACCTCAGGGAGAAGCTGGACTTGTCCGTGTCGATGATAACCTGCACAGAATATCAAACTGTCAGGAATGTAATTGTTATTATTAATTCATTTTTTCTTCTTATATTCATTTTCCTTCAGATCCTTCCTATGACATGACCAAAAAGCACTGACTGTCAAAGCTTTACATGCTTTTAGTCGCGCCTTGGAAGCCACAGTGGTGTGACCACGTCATTATACAAACGTACGGACAATCAATAAGCTGTAAGAGTGGAGCAGAGTGTGCAGTACACAGTGTTCAGTATCAATGAGAAAAATTCACCTGGTGCTCCGGGTGGGAATTCAGAGCTCGAATCTCCAAGAAGTTGAATGTGGATTCTACCTGCTGTCACAGATACAGTGGACAAAGTCAAGATTTCCGCCCACAGTGTGAGAGAAAAGCTTCACATTGTACTTTAACTGGAGAGTGGGGTAAGCAGTACCTTAGTGGGAATCTTTGGCGCCAGGAAATAGAGACGCCATGTTGCGAGGACCTTAGAAAAAAGAGAACGAAGCAAACTGAATGAAGACTGTGACAAAGTTCACCGCACAGTCACATTCCCCGAGGGGAGAAAGTAGTCGCAGGAGTTTCCATGGTAATGAGGAGAGGAAAATGAAGAGGGCCTTTCAATATTCATCTATTGATATACTGTATGTCAGAGACATATTATTCAAGGTGAACGTACAGGCTGAGAAATGACGGCATTATAATAACAATCTCACAAATACGAGATGCAATCTGATTAGCGTGGCATTAATTCTGCTGAGGGCAAACACGAGGAAAGTGGCTCATGTGGTTAGTGTGCGATATACAGACCGTCTCAAGAACCCATTTTATGCAGTCGGATGGATCTTTCTCTACATTTTCATAATATCATTCCCAGAGACAGAATTGCAGGTCATGGTGGGTTAGGATGCCACCGTAGCGTTGTAGAGTACCGTGGCTAAATTTGGCATCTACACTCCATCTACGGACCGTTTTTTAAAAGTGGATTTGAGTTTGGACGTGACGGCACATTTGTGTCTGCGGCTCTTTGGCATTTCACTGCTCTCAGTCGCCACCACGAGAGTTGCTCTTTTTCTTCTGTGCTTCTGCTCCGTCGCTCCCAATCCTTTACTCCATTCTCTCCGATTGCATCGCCCCGCTAAAACACTCCTTGAGGACACTACCCCCCCCCCCCCCCCCCCCCACGTGTCCCTCCACAATGAAAAGCAGTAATTAAATTACGGCTCTCCCACTCCACTGTTGTTGTGTTTTTTGGAGCGACGGGCTTGACACAGGGTTGTCAGAGCCACGCGATGACAGCCACTTACACCCACACTGCAAGTGAGGTGTCTGACACGTAGTCACTCAAACTGTGCATGTGAGATGGACAGGGAGAGAGGACGATCTGCCTTGTACTGCGAAGAACGTATGAGGAAGTTGATTAAAACGACCAGATTGCATCGCATTAGGGTGATGGGTCGGGGTTACGGTAGTTAAGAGAAAGAGTTTGAGTAAACAGGAGTAAATCATGGGGATGCAGCTGCAGAGAGAGAGAGAGAGAGAGGGAGACTTGCTGGAGTATCCCACATCAAAGAGAGACCGCACGCACATCATGATTATTGTGGCGTGTAATTATGCAGGAGTGCTGGTACAGGACGCATATTTTAATCTCCTCTGGTTTGACGCTTTGGGTGAAGCGTTTTCGAGAACCGGAGATGAGCTCATGTGACCAGCAGTAACGAGAGAAAAAAAAAAACAGAGGCCGTGACCCCAAAACAAGCTTTGACCCATCCAGCTCCTTAATTTCCAGCCCCCGATCTCTCTGTGAAACACGAAAAACTAAACCTAAACACATTTAAGCTCCGCTCACCCCCCCCCCCCCCCCCCCCCCAAAAGCTAAGCCGGCGCATTTGATCAAACTCCAATCTATTCCTCCGTCGTCCATGTGCGCCCAGCAGGAGGGAGAACTCCAGCTTTCCAGTTCAGCTTTTAAGAGGAAGCAGCAAATGAGACATGGATTGGAAAGAGATTATTGGAAAGATGTTTCAAGCAGACAGACATATCAAAGTGTCTGTGTATCAAAGTCTGTGCATGCAGAAAGTCTCCTAGCGGCCTGTCCTTGCCACATGATGAATCATTAAAGCATTCATCCAGTGAAAGCAGTGCTTTGCCGAGCTGAGGACGGGGGATTGCGGGAGGGGCAGAGGCGAGTTGCCCGTCTTTTAGATATAGTTACTGGGCTTTGAATAAGATCTTCCTCAGACGGACATGGTTTAATTGCTGCACATAAAGGAGCACTCAATCAACACAACCTCTACACCGTATGTGTATGTATGGTTGAGCTCCGGCGTACATGAGTTGTGTGCCTGCTTGGACACATAAGTCCACTGCGTTCTGCAAACACTGGCCTTCGTCCAGAATCCAGTGTGAGTTCTTGTGCATGGTGCAAGAGCTCACTGGCCCAGATTCTAACCAGATAGCTGGCTGAGCTTCACTCACTCAGACGGAGACTTGGTATCTCTGTCCCACGTTTCTCTGATGAAAGCGGCCCTGAATCAAAGGCCGCGAGCTGCTCAGCTCCCCGCTGCCTCCCCCGGTGGGACTTGCAGACACGGAGGAAATACACAGCCGCTCCCACAGGCGCTGTCTGTCCAATATATGCACCCGGCCAGAAGCCACCAACAAGAGGGGCAGCGGTCGGGACGCTGGTAAGTGAACGCACGACGCACTACGTTCACTCTCACCGTTAAATCAGGGGGAGCTTCTGCCTCTGCTGTAGTGGATCACTGTGGCAGAGATCCATTAACACTAACATCAGACACACCGTACAGGCACCACGCGTGCACCAGACTGCTTATGAAGCAGGAATAATGTGTTTCTTCCACGTCAGCAGCCCCACTGTTACTGTAAAACAGAGGCCCATTAAAGGAGGCCGGCCCTCGGTGAGCAGGCTGAAGGCAGCGACTTACCAGTATTCTGTCCTCCGACTTGCCGTTTTTGGTGTCAAGCTTAATGCCGCAAACGAACTTGATAGAGGATTTATCGATAATCTTCCTGATGCTTTCTGTGGATGAAGACACATGGCATTATGTCAGAAAAATACTCACACAAACGGTGCACTTACAGTATTCTCTCTGTTTTAGTCTTTTAAATGGCCGAGACAGCGGGGTTTTTTTGCACATTTCACTGCATTTAATATATAAATCGTTTTGCTGCCAACAACTTTACAAAACAACGTTGTTGTTTTTTTAATATTTCTGAATCTATCCTGTTACTTTCCCAGCAGCCACGGGTTTTACTCATTTATCCATACTGTATATAGAGACAGGTAATTCATCACAGATAATATTATGTCTGCAATTATTATGCTGTTGTCTGGTGGTAATGCAAATGCGCAGTAAGTCTACGCTGATTTGAAAAGCATGAAATGTACTGCTATAGAACAATAACTCTTTGAACACCTCTGTGAACAATATATATCCAGACATGATGTTCACTGTGGAGGATCACCTGTCTCTGCGTATTGATCCAGTATATATATATATATATATATATATATATATATATATATTGAAAAATTATACAGTTAGCCTTTTCCCCATCCTAAATATTACAACAACAAACCCTATCGATTTGTTAGATCATTCAAAAACGTTTGTATTGACACAGTTAGAAATACAACAATATACGAAAAATTATAAATAAGATTATAAGGTCAGACATAATACAATTTAATATAGAGGTATTTTCTGAGGATTACATTTGTTTTGTGTACATATTGATTTCTCCAGTGTTTCTGCACTGGAGAATCAAACCGCCTCCGCCTCTGGGAGCGGACGGCTCCTACAGAGGCGTGGCATGCAGAGTCCTGGCAGATGTTCACTGCACATTTGTTTTCATACAGTACTGAACAAAACTGTTTAAGGTAAACACAAAATGTGAAGTATTACAGTTGGAATAAATGATTTAGTACCATATTCAAAGTAAATTAAGTAAATGATGCAAAAAGATTAGTAGTCATTTTACTAAATCAACTTCTGCCAAATCACACTGGGCACCTGCAGGACCTTTGTCTGGACAAGCTTAGAGGCACATGTTCATCTAATAACTGAGGATTAATACAGATGAACTTTTGAAATATGAGCATACTTTTCTTTTCAGTTCACCATGACGCAAACAAAAAGCTACTGCAACTTGGGTGGCGTCAACGGAACGTTTCCCGACACCCCTCGGTGTCTTTCTTACGTCACGGCCGAGCATCGGGATGTGAGATTCGCCCAGAACTGTTCCTGTCAAACGGCATCGCTGCCGCCGCTGCCGTGACCCCTGACTTGTGTACATCACGTAACCTGCCTGCTGCTGCTGCACCATGAGAGGGAGCGTCTTACTCCGAGGGTGAGAACTCACGGCACCGCCGACACACTGTCACAGAAACATACAGTCAGTGGCAGGAAATTGCGTGATTCAGCCTCTCCATTACTGTGCCTGCACACTGCATCCCCGAGGGACAAGTTCATGAGCAAATCGATACAAAAAGCAAGGACGGTGGGAATTGGCGCTGGAGTTGATACAGTCACAGCAGACAGTAAAGCGAGTGTCTCTGTTTATGGAGAGAGGTGTTTATCCACATTTTAGTGGCACAAAGGTCTTCGAGTGGAGTTGAGTAAATGCACTCAAGTATTGTACTTACTTTACACTTTATACTGCAAACAGATCTCAGAGAGAAATACTGCACAAAGTTAATCTGCCGTGACAAATTCTCGTTTGAATCAGACTGCCTATCAGAGTGGGTGAATTACCTCCTAATTAAATAAAAGATCTGAGTGATTCTTCCACCGCAGTTCAAATGTACCTTGCAGGAAGCTTGGGCTTTCAACTTTCCAAATCCCAAAACACTCATATATATATATATATATATGTATATAAATGCGAGTTTGCAGTTTGATCATCAATATTTACTCCGCGTAATTAACCTTGACTCTGAGTAAATCATCTTGAATCTGTTTTAGAGACTGAGGCACAAAAACTGTGAACTGACAAGAACCTCATTCCATCCACAGAGGAGGTCTAGACTCGGGTCTCTTTCAGGTGACCTTGTGCAGGCCTGGAGGCCCCTGGAGGCCCCCTGGGGCCACGGGGCCCCTCTGTCAGGTGGCTGAGGAGGAGGAGGAGGAGGAGGGGGCGGGGCAGCTGCCCAGCAGGTGACCAAATGAAGAAGCGGGGATTCCACTGGATTAATCATCACAGTGCGCCTAATAGAGCCATTAGGAGTAATTAACACAGCAGCAGAGTCCCCGCCACCCCGAGCATGATGCGTGCGTGCGCTGGGTGTCTGTGCGCGTGCGTCGGCCGCGTGCACGAGATTTCACTTCAAGCCTGTGCAGCGACTCTGAGGTGTGTGATGTGAGCTGTTGCTGTTTGAGGGAGCAGAGAGAAGAGAATACATATTTGTGCATTCCGTCGAGTCCATCTAGCCCGTGCATTTGTGTTGGCAGGACACACGGTGAACATCTGCCTTTATCAGTTCCCCCTCACTTCACTTTCACACGCGCGTGCACGCACGCACACACACACACACACACACACGTGCGTAATCACCAGAGCGCCCTGGCTGCAGAAAAACACAAAGATAAAATGCTGGATGTGGAAAGAAAAAGGGGGTAAAAATACATCCACAGAGTGAAGGAGGAGTGTTGGCATGAAAAATAAAAAAAAAAACGTGGAAGGAGCAAAAACAGCAGGGAACTCCAAGAGTACACCCCGTTATTTCCACAACGCCCCTTTTCCTCTCTGGCCTAAAAGGCTGGGGGCTCTCATCTCCTGATCCTGCCGAGGGGCAGATCTGAAGCAAGGCACGTCACCCCGCGCTGTGCATAATTCACCTGCACATGCACTAATTCACACGCGCCCAGAGGGATAGGAAGCACAGCTCCAGGACCCCCCCCCCAACAAAAAGACAAAATGCAAAGGTGCAGCTCATGACAATGATCTCGATGCGTCGGTGCGGTCGCAGAAAGAAGCATCCGGAGCCTGGGCGCGCACACCCCGGTCACGGCCCGCGACCGGCCCCGGAGCGCCGGCACCGAGCGGCGGTCTTTACCCACCTGTCATGTCCCTGCTCACGCCGAAGAAACCAGAGGCAGTGATCTCTCTCGAAGCCATGTCTGCTCCTCTCTCCTATCGCCACCCCTCCTCCGCCTCCTCCCCCTGCTGCTGCTGCTGCTGCTGCTCTCCTCCACCCCCCCCCCCCCCTCTGTCTCCCTCTCTCTCCCTGGAACGGACAGGAGGGGATGGTCTCTCTCTCCCAGGCGGTCCAGCAGAGCATCCGACTGCCCGACGCGCTTCCTGTTACAGAGCCCGTGGATGATGGGGAGGCTGGATGCTGGAGCGACGGGAGGATGGAGGGAGGGAGGGAGGGGCGAGGAGAAGGGGGCGGGGACCACCGAGGGACCCTGAGGCAGTTACCTGTGAAAACACAGAGCTCAACCCAATAGAAGAAGAAATACACAGAGAGCAGTTTGATGTAGTTTGGCTGTAATGAAAACCAGACTAGACTGGTGCTGTTGAACAACACTGCTGTATCAAAGAATTTACCACTTTAGATCACCACGATCAATATTTGCTCTAGTAATTCCGGAGCTTGTTCTGCTCACTGTCCTACAGAAAAACAAATCAATAAAACCTATATAAAGCAACGAGCTAAGCTTGAGCCAAACGCTACAGTCATGATTAAAAAACAACAAAACAACAAAGTGAAACAAGTTAAGTATTTACCATGATCATGAAGTGTCACGAGTGATCAGTTGGACTGGTGGCCACCGGTTTAAAGAGGCACTACACACCAAGGGCTTTCCTTTGCTGTGCAGCTTCACACAATCCTGTAGATTTTCGTTGGCATGTGATGACAATACATATTCACGTGGAGTGTAAAAACAGCCTGTTCTGCTCTTTTCTGCTTTGATTTGGAAGTGGGATTGCTTGCTCTCGTGAAGGGGTGACACTATAGAAACTCACAAAGCACCAAGGGATTGGTCCTCTGGGCACCACAGGTTTTACTATCGCACGCTGAACTGAACATGTGCGTGTGTAACTGTACTTCACGGCAATCCTCCCCCATGTTCGCTGTTCATGTTTCAATGTGGTGACCGTTTTGTGGTTCGTCCTCATTTAATTCACCCAAACTCTACAACCGACTGGATTATGCTGAATTAAAATCCAATGTTCCCCGAGAAAAAGAGAAAAATAAGCATAAACGCCCGCAGGTACTGCAGAGGAAAGGGAGGATATAAATAGAGATAACAGACAGCCAGATGTCAAAAAGGAAAACAATAGAATTGCGACTAAATGGATTTGGCATTTGCAGGATGTAAACAAAGACAGACAGAAGAAATAGCAGAAAATGGAGTGGGGGGGGGGGGGGAATCTCACATTTGCAAGAAGTTTTCGTGAGGTCACAACAGATTTTCCCTTTTGACCCAGAAGGTGAAGAGCTGCTTGTTGATAGTGAATTGTACTGTGGTTTGAAATGGTCAGCGCTCTGCCTGTTGCCTGATGGCTCCGCCTGTTCACGACATGACAGAGGAAGGAAAAGCCTCCACCAAGATGACCATCTCTGTCCGTAATTTACTGCGGTGCTCGTCAGTCGAAAACCCCTCCTGAGATGCCATTGCTCTCTGCCTCGCAGCTTCCGCATCAAAACCTGGACTTTTCGAAATCTACATGGTGGAAATCTCAAAATCATAAGAGAACCTGTCATTGCCTCTCTTTCATTTTCAAAGAACAACAGAGGAACTGCGCATTCTATTTTTGGACATTTGATGCTCAACAGAATGAACACTATCCTTATCTCCTCACTTCTGGGTGAGTATACCGCAGACAAAAGTTTCTCTGACTGACGACCCACCTTCAGACAGGCCCCACAGAAAAATCTGTGTTCTCATTAGAACCAAAATCGTCTGGAGGATCAAACAGTGTCTGTGTACTTTCAAGACGGGCCCACGTTCAGCTGTCAGACAGCGAGCGGTGCTGACTTTCAACCAAAAGCTCTGTTCTGTTATTTGATGCAGATTTCCGTTGTGTGGTATGCAGGGCTGTACATTTGTGCAAAAAATACAACAGTGCAAAAAAATTGAAATGATGTGCACCAGCCAGAATCTGAAAGGGGGCTAATGGAAATGATTTGGCCAAGTCTGCCAAGGGCGCTGCGGTGACTGTTCCATCCTTGACGGCCACGAGTCATGTTGAAAACTGTATGACTGTATTGTAGTAGCACTATGTTCACTGCTGGATGTGTGTGTGTGTGTGTGTGTGTGTGTGTGTATGGACATACAGAAAATGTGTGCACATTCCTTTATGTTCCCGTGGGGATGATAACCGTCTAAGCAGTCTCATTAGGGGAAAGGAAGCTCTCCTCTCTGTCACACTGTGTGGAAGGAACAGGACTGTGTGAGGTGAAAAAGAAAAGTGGATTGGATGGTTTCAAAGAAACATCCGCTGCTGCTATTTCTGTTGGTGTTATATGTATTGAATCTACCTGTTAATTTTTTTTTTTTTTTTTTCTTATTGTTTTCTGTTATATAACTGAAAATCAGCCGTGGACCATGACCGACTCTCTGGCACGCTGCCACAAGGGGATACAACCATCTGAGCTGGCTGTTGTGTTTGTGTTAATACATTTTACTCCTGAGTGGCAGAGCAGACAGCAGACTAAACCCACTTCATCTGAAACGTCACAGATGTTGCAGGAACAACTTGCGGTTGCATGCGAGGAGGATATGAGTTGTGTTTGTGTAAAATCATTTCTCTTTCTTTCAGGCGTAGCCACATTTGTTCTCCAAGTCGCTGCATTTGAAGGTACTGGCAGAGATGTTGATGATGATGATGATGATGATGATGATGCAACAGTATATTTGACACAAGCATGAACAAGACCATAATGGAGTCTCTCTGCTACTGCAGGATCTCTGGAGGCCAGAGTGTCGGTGAGGCCTCCGGGGCCAAACGTCTACCTCGGCGAGTGTGTGCTGCTGCAGTGCGCGGTGGAGTCACGCTGCACTTTTGTGAAGCGGTACCGGTGGTACAGGTCCAAAACAGCACAGGCGGCTCCCAACCCCAGGCACCTGGTCTCCGGTGACAGGTACTTCATCACCGCAGTAACAGGGGACGACGCTGGCAGGTACTGGTGCCAAGCCGAGTGTCGGGAGAACAAGACCGCGTTTGTGGTGAACGCCCGGCCGGTCACGCTCAATGTGTCAGGTGAGCAGCTGCCACAACTGCAACCTCGGTTTCTGTAACGCACAGGACGACACATACACGTGGAATGGTTGTCTAGTACAAGACTAACTAATAGTGTTTATTCATTATTATTATTTCATTATTGCCGTTATGTGATTGCATACATTATTGTGTCATTATTGAATCCGAAAATAGAAACAACAATTTTATTTCAGCAACTAAAAAACAACCCATAAGACAAACTTGCTAGTTGGGTTGCTGCACCTGACTTGAGACTGTATATAAAAATGGATGTATTCATCGGTCCGTTAAGTGAAGCAATGCGGGAAGTGCAAGAAACCTGTATTCTCTCAAATGACCAGCAGAGGGAGACTCCACTGGTTATAAAAAGGAGTCTGTTTCTATAGAAGTTGATCAGAAAATGACTCTACTTCTCACTTGCTTTATAACGTCAGTAAACATTTCCCTGAGGAGTTCATGGTCTCAATTGCTAGTTTCAAGTCTTCTTCAACACAGCACAGTGTTCATTTGGTACATTATGGTCTAATTTAGATTAAAAGAGGCCGCGGAGCACGGTTTGCATTGGAGCATGGATACGTTGTGACTGACAGCTATGTGCCATCCAATGGGTGCAGTTTGCAGGTGTAGGTGGACGTGCGGTGGACCCACGCCCCACTACTCCAAATATGGTTACTTCTGGTTTCAAAAAACCAAGATGGCGCCGGCCAAAATGCTAAACTCAATGCTCCAATTCGAGCAGTTCACAAACCAATGGGTGACGTCACGGTGGGTTGCCACTTGAGTTTCGGGTGCAACATGCAATAAACAAATCAGAGTGCCCATCTCCCAATACCTTTAGAAGTATTAGTGCTTTCCAGCGAGGTAACGCTCATGTTTTCTCCCTCTCTCTTTTTCCCCTGTTCATGAACCTCTGTCCTGCAGAGCTACCCCCTCCCTCACTGTCCCTGACCCCCAACACCGGACAGATGCTCCGAGGAGAACATTTCACTGTGCAGTGCCCAGCTTCTGAGTCTGACTCCTCGGCGTGGAAGCTGCTCCATTTCCCTCCAGGCCGTACGGAAGGGGCCACACACTACACCTCCCACTTCTCACCACCAGGGGGTCGTGTCATTGCTGAAGCGTTTGCGTTTGTCGCTGCCAGTGAGAACAGCGGCCTGTACTGGTGCGAGGGCGCCGAGGGCCGCAGCAATGCAGTCAACATTACAGTAAGCTGTGAGTCTTGTGTGGCAGTGATGTTTAGGGACAAAGTGAGGAAGAATCCCCCGGGTCCACACAGATTCCCATACTGAGGGGCAAATATGTTGAAGGAGTGACTGTATTTAAAAAACAAAAGGTGATGAGAAGGCATTAGGAGTTAATCCTGTCTACTATCTTTTGTCTCACAGATGGTGACATCATCTTGAAGACTCCTGCCCTCCCCGTGTTTACGGGCGATGATGTTGTCTTGCATTGTCAGTACCCGACAGGCAACCACAAGGGAACACGCTTCTTTAAAAACGGCGCAGAAATCGACGCCAAAAGTTCTTCCAGTTCAGCCGGAGTGACAGAGGTGACTATTAAGAATGTGACACGGGAAGACGAAGGCTTCTACAAGTGCGCGTACCGCGACAGAAAGATGCAGAGTCCAGAGAGCTGGTTGTCAGTGAGGCCGGACAGAGGTCGGTTGAATATAATATTCATCATTCTGCTGGTTGTGACATCACAGATGATTATTGACGGATGTCAACGGTTTTGTCTTTTAGCTAACTCCACATCAACAGAAGAGACACCGGCCTCCACTAGTGGTAAAATCATTTACACTTATTTACTGGTTTTGGATGGTAAGAATAATTACTGGGCAAAGCAAAGGGTATTGATTTCTACAAAGTAATTCTGATAAACCATCAATTAATCAGTAACATAACCATAACTTGGCCGTTATTGAGTAAAGCCTTTTAGTTATGAGGTTTTTCCTCTTGCCTCGTCTTTATGTCAAGGTGTCAGTCCCATCAGGAAAACTCTTCCAATGAAATGAAAAAAGAAACCTGTTCGGTTTTGGAAAAGGGATGCAGTGCCCTAAATCATGCTATAAACACATCATTGAAATATCATGGTTTTCTCATATTCTAATAAACTATTTCATTAGCGAGGTGTAAGAGTGAGTTGTTTCATTTGATGGATTTTGTTCTGGATGCTCTGTAGCTTCTTCAACTTGTTACAGCACATGGATCCTTTCTTAATCATGCCTTGTGAAAAAAAGTGGCACCAAGAAAAATAACTAAGCAAATTCTGTTTATGGCTACATTTTTCTTATAGTTGCTTATTGTGATATGCCGTCATCTTCTGGGCATATTACTCCATACCATTTCCATCAGACACTACAATCACTGACCTGCATGACAAAATAAATCCTACACCTTTTTCCAAAGGTACAGAAAGTCAGTTTGAGCTCAAGGGTCTTTTCATCAGTCAGTAATCTTTTACTAAAATGTTTAAACTTGTCACTGATACAAATTTGAGCACTTTGGTGTCCCTTTTTGAAGCTGTTTGTTCAATTGGGTAACATCACGTCATCATCATCATCATATGACATCTCTGAATGCGATTACTGTGTGCCACTGAAACGTTTCTAGGTCTGATCGCAGCTGTTAATGAGAAAACTAGTCTAATGAAGTGGTGCTGTAGTGACTGGTACAACTTTGTTACTGACAAATCTAAACCAATATTAATTGTTGTCTTCATCAGGTTCCTGGAAGTGGATCATTGTTTCATGTGGGCTCGTTCTCCTGCTCCTCATTCCTCTAACCGTTTGGCTTGTTTGTCAATACAGGTCAGTTTGAGTATCTATAACATCTTCAGTCCTCTTTACTTCCTATTCCTACTCCGCACATGTCTGTCGACAGTAAAGGCCATGGCATGACTGAAAGGTCTGACAGATGGCGACGCGAATGGTTCACTGCTCATTATATCTGTTCGAAGGTACGGGAAGCTTTGCACTCATAGCTGCTGGCCAGGTTCCAAGCAGGACGTACCGTCAGAGGAGCAGCCCGCGACCAAGCAGGACGCAACAGAAGTGCAGTGGGACCTGTCCTGGATGGAGATGTCCAATCTGTTGGATAAAGAGTTATATCGTGGCACTTAAAGGGTTTCTCTCACACAAGGCATGTAGAAAAATTCTAAATATTGTTAAAACTATGAGTTCAGTCGGTGTTGCTTCTAATACGACCAAGGAACAATTTGTAGTATTTTGATAGTCACATGTAAAAAAAGATCCGAGCTTCTTCAAGGTGTGCCGCAAACATCTGTTCTTGGCCTGTTGCATTTTGAAATTCAAATCACAGTCATTGATTTATATATTGACTTATAAAGATGTCAAAGTGTGCTGATGGTACAAATCTTATAGCTTCAAATGGGAAACTGTTCAGTTGAACAAAAAGTGTTTTAATATTTTCCAATAAAAAAAGAAAAACAATAACAAAGCATCTGAGGGGCAGCGCATTTAACTCTGTTTTACATCTGAATTCATCCGTATACAGTAGTAACTATTCCAAATTGTTTAGGTGTTTGAACCAATCCTGTCTCAGCAAGGTACTTTGAATTCAAACACTCATAGAAATGGTAATCAGTTCAAGTATCAATGACTCAACTGTCCAACAGGTTATGAAATTCCATTTGTTGACTCATTGATTTGTTAATATTTATTGTACACGGTTTTCAACATTTTGAGATTTACCTCATCGTCACATTTCTCAATATCAATATTTATTTTGGATGTAAGGATCCGTCTCTTGGGAACAATTTGACATGGACCGTAAAGGCGTGCGAACGAAGAGACACCAAATGACAACAAGATGATACAAAACAACTCAAAACAGACAGAACATACACAAAGAGACATAACACAACTACATTATAATTTCACAATCCACTGGTTGCCAATTTAGGCTCTGGATTCAAATTTGATGCCAATTTCTTTTATAGAGACCCGAAACCGCTTATGCATCTGTCAAGATAATTATGACGGCATGACGCGTTCCATGAATCCTCTTAGAATACACTTTTTATAATTCAAATTCAACACATTTCTATGAAATAAATAAATATGCATACAGAATGTAGCACATCTTTGATTTTTATATTTTACCCACAGTTTTTCTTCTCTTTTTCTTTTGCACATTTCTTTACCTGTGAGGACTTTACTTGTTGGACTCTCATAGCGCCTGATACACTGTAAGTCAGTGAGCAGAGACGTGTGTGGACAACAAAGTAAAGACACAGCATCATCCGGTGCCATCTAAATTATGCACAAAGACACAGTCAGTCTGCCAAAAATCCACCAGTAAAAAATCTTGTGGATTTCAGGAGAACATTTTGTCTCAGTTCCCAAAGAAAGACTCTGGCACAGAGCGGCGACAGGGGGTTGCAGGTCAGAGATTCAAATTTATACAACAAACCTCCACAGCAACACAAGCTGAAGGAAACACGCTGTCCTTTGCAAAAACATCAGTAGAGGAACCCAGTCAGAGTTCTACCTTATGAAAAATGCACTAACTTAAGGAAAGGCATATGGTGTTTACATCTGATATTGAACGCTCCAGCGACGAAACACAGGACAAAAGGTTACTCCTACAGTCCTTGTTATCAGCTCAGCGCTTCGTACACAAACACCACCGTGGCTTTTTGGTGCTACCTCTGCTTTCATGAATCAGACGAGAAGAGTTCTTGAAGAATATCTGCGGCATAACTGTCCGGCTTAAATATTCATGTCAATTTTTTTGGATACAATCAGCTTGTTCCAGCAACAATGAACATGCATTTACTTTACCCTAGTAATAACTAACAATTTAAAGTCAGCTATTAAATATGTATCTGTGGCGACTAATTGGGGTAAAAATCACCTAACAAAGTCTTGCTTCAAATCCTGCAGATCTTTATTCAAAACTACTGAGACCTTAAGCTTAAAGTATTTATTTGGTATATATATATATATATATATATATATATATATATATATAACGTATAACTTATAATGTCTCTCTGACTTGATTTTTTTCTTTGTTTATTTTCGTCGGTAAAAAAAAGTCAGTGAACTCTTTTATCTACAGTATCTGTGGGTAAATGCCAATGTTAAAATATTTAAACAAACTGATAACAATTTTGATTCATAAATAATTACTCTGGTGCCTGAGCAAATGTTTCGGGTGAACTTGCGTACATCAAAACCTTCACACATTGTGTTCAGTACCACACAGAGCATGTCAATCCCAATAGAAATAGAAATATAAGTCTGTTCATTTTCTCATCACTCATCACTCATCACATTTTGTGTTTCAGTCCCATATTTTTTCATCACAAATCTCTGACAATACGAGTTCATGAGTCATTCTCAGCTGATGTTGTTGCATCTTCTTTCCCTGTAGCTTCTTTTTATTGTGCCTGGTTTGTGGTTCAGGGTCATTCTAAAAATGTTTCGGGTTTCATCTCGTGTCACTGTTATAGTTTAGACCTCGAATCACACAAGATTAATAAGGTTAAAAATAAACTTCCACAAATATCCTGAATGACGTCAAAGGCGCAAGTTTACCAGAGCCTTCCTCTCGTGTCATTCATCTGAAGCAGCAGAACATCGGGTGGGATAACCTTGTCACTTTAGTTTGGTGATCTTCTCACTTCACCTGACAGATTACTTTAGAAGCTGACTATGAAAGCTTCTCCAGTAATGTCATCATAACAAACTGCATTATCACCGAGCCAAGGAAGGCGTTTCACAAAGTTATCGACAACACATCACTTTTTGGTGAAACTGTCATTCTCTATTTCTAAGTTTTCATTTGCTCTTCAGTGGTGAAAGACAGCATCACGCTGCCGGAGGTCAGACATATCGTGGTTGGAGGGAGACGGGCCGACAAAAGAGTTTGTCTGGCTGCGTCTTTCCGAGCCAGGAAAGTTCAATCTGAAGTAGGAGACAAAGTAGTGGAGAACAGGTCTTTCTCCTCTAATCCCCACAGGCACAGCTTTTCCAGGGGGACTGTGGGGGAGGAGCAAAAGGGGCCCCAGAGGGAACAGGGTTTGGAGATACACCACTGCGCTGTTTACCTTTGCAGATTCCCTCAGGGAAATAGAGATCGAGCAGAGAGAGAGAGAGAGAGAGAGAGAGAGAGAGAGAGAGAGAGACTCACTCAAGTGGTTTGCAAAAAACTCATCTCAGGTCACAGTGCTGCCGGAGGAGACAGATGAAAGGGTGTGGCACAGCAACGGCATTAACTGTGACGTAGATGAGCAGACTGTTACCATCAATACAGAGGAGCAACAAGAGGAGAAGAGCTGAAAGGGCAGAGACGGAGGAGGATCGACCAACAAAGACAACAAATAGAAACACGCCATCCTGGTGAGTGTGACACCGGGTGCACTCAGACAGATTATATGGTCCTGTATCATTGTCTGCAGGCTTAAAGGATACAGTTTGACATTTTGGGAAATGCTCTTACTTGCTCTCTTGCTGAGAGCTAGATGAGAGACGGGAGTGTTTCAAGGGAGGCTCCAGGCAAAAGGTACTGTACCTGGGGGGCGCCACATCGAACTGAGGTCAACAAGAAAAACAACTACCAGCTCATCTAAAATGTCATTAATTAACACTATCCTGTTCAATTAATCTGTAGAAAAACTGCTTTGTATGACAGCAAATCGCCATTGCCCATTGACTACCAGCATGGTCCGCTGGTTGACTGGCAGCTGGTCCCAACCAAGAACTGGTCCAGCACAAAACCCCCGGTCTACCCTGTTTTTCGTAGGGGTTTAACAGATGAGTTATGACATGTTCACTTAGCTGTTTCCCTTTTGTCTTAATGCTAAAGGACGGTAATATGGTATATGATATATGGTATGAAGTCTCAGCAAGAAACTGTTTAAACACAGTTCCCGGAATGTTGACCGATTTCTTTAAACATTATATATGAGGCACTTTTTTTATAGACAAATATTAAGTTTCATTCAATTGGAAATTGTAGAGAAGATAAGGCTTTACAAACAGATAATTTTATTCACGAAATAGTCAATAATCAGTAGTTCAAAGATTTTATATACAACGAAGGGGTAAATGAGGGATTAAGGATGGCTCTAGAAGCATATGCATTTGACCATCAACATCAGAAAAGGGGATTTATGAATAAATATATAAACAAATATAGGTTTATCCACTTCAATTAAACTATTTGTCTTCAACAAATAGTTTCATTGAAGTGAATAAATCTATCTCAAAAAAAGTGGGAAATTAGATTAATTCGTCAATTTGCCTTAAGATAAACAGCAATTAATGAAGTTATAAAAGGCAAATTAAAAGGGATTTTCTGTTCAACTTAATTAAACTTAATTTAATTTGATTATTTAAATGACTTAATTTGCACACTACTTAAAACCCCCGTTATCCACTGTGGAACATGAGCAGCAAAAACCTTGTTAGGTTTAATTCTCTTGGGAATTCGCAGCGTTGGGAAAACCTTTGGAATACCTTCCTGGGAATGAAGGAGCAAACAAACAGGGAAGACAGAAATAGAAAACAACGCTCTCGGCGGCCGGAAGGGTTTTGTGGGTAAAACTGAATAACTCTTGTTGACACATTGGAGATAGAGTATGATGATGAAATTAACAAGGCATCATCAGATCTGCCTTCCACACTCTGGTCATGAATAGATACCAGAGGTGGAAGAAATGACAGAAATACAATACAACTACGCTGCAGTAAACACGTATCTTGTGAAATTCATAATGTTCGGCTTTCGTTGAGACTGTCCATCGAATGGAATTATTCAAATACCATAATTAGCATCTGTCTCTTTTCATTGCCAGTCAACCAGCCAAAATATTGGCTTATCTTACCACGTATACAGTAGACATAAATATGAGCCAATAAGAGACAAAGGGTGTAGTTTGCACTGAAGTGGTCACTACTTAAGCTGAATAGGTTGTATGTGGAGGAAGACTCGAGTGTTATTATTTGAAATCTAGACTGACTTCGTCAATCCCTAAAAGGAAACAAGGAGGTCAGCACCGCATGGGCCGGGGAGCGATGATAAGAACGTTGTCCCTTAGGGAATGAAGATTTTAAATCTGAAATATCTATTCTTATTACAATGGTTGGACTCACGCCAATCCTTAAGATTTAAACCCCATTTTTGACACTCCATACCATATGTCTAAAAACATCCTGTTATTGTTTCTCTTTATAATAATTGTCAATGTCATTGCCAAAAACGGAACATCATAAGATTCAACAAATTGTGTTGCACTACATTTGTTCAGTAAATGCATGAATTTGAGGAAGTAACCTGGAGCCAGACAATCTGGAAACTGTCTCTGACGATTTGTATTCATGTGGTATCTACACATGAATTTTTCCCACAGAGATAGTAAAAAATGTATTGCATTAATTTTTCTATTTTCAAAAGGAAAATTGAATTATTTCAATGCAATGTCAGAGTGAAATTGGAGTTTTCCCCCACACTTTACTGCCACTCACTAAATTAATGAAAGGAAAGGAAGAATGGAGTCTGGTTCAGTGGTACAAAATAAAAAAAGTTGACTGTTGTCAATCGGTGTCGATCATACTGCTGGCCAGTGGCCAGAGCAATTCTTCATTGAAATCATGAGATGTGATGGAGGAACTTTCCTTTTTTCCCCCTCTGGTCTTTCTGTATTTCAGATGACAAAAACCCATCTCTGTTTCCAAATGAACCAGGCTTTTTTACGTATAAAGTATGTAGTAACTGTAAAGAGACAGTTAGCTCCCAAACTCAATCAGGCAAATGTTTCCACTCACTGGGATGTGCTGAGACATCTGGAATGTTTGTAAAAATATCACTCGCAAAAAAGGAGTATGGTTGCTCTGCATGTATCATGAAACAATAATCCACAGACATTGTTTTTTTTTATGGTGTGGGAACTTGCAAAACTGACCAAAACAGGATATGGATATTTGAGTTTAATAAACAGTATACTGTACATATACACGTATAATGTCCATTGCTGAACAATACATGTTATTGCAGAACACTGTAATGGCAAGACTGAAACTAACTCAAACATATCTATGCATACTGACATAAAATTACATCCAAATTTGTCTGTAAGAAGCTAATATTGGCCGACATACAGTATTAGCCCAAGAAATGTATCAGTCCAGTAGCTTAATTTTTGTTGCTGTAAGTTTATGCAACACATGTCTGTGTGTGTGTGTGTGTGTGTGTGTGTGTGTGTGTGTGTGTGTGTGTGTGTGTGTGTGTGTGTGTGTGTGTGAATGTGTGTACCATATCTGTGTAACTCTATATAAGTTGCAGTAAAATTGTGCAAATTGAAGTTTATTAAAACACTGAAGATGAACAAATGTTCAGCTAAATTAACTCAGGGTTTCTTGGCGAGGCCCTGTTGCCAAATGTCTGTCTCCTCTGGGAGTCTTGTCGGGATTTAACACTTGAACCTCGACCTTCTGTTCACACATTGAATGTCCATGTACCAACAGACTGTGTCTCTGTGTGAGGTCAACGTGTGTGTGTGTGTGTGTGTGTCTGTGTCTGTGTCTGTGTGTGTGTGTGTCTGTCTGTGTGTCTGTGTTCCTTCGCTGCTGTTTGCCGTGTTCTCCACTAGAGGGCGGCTACAAACCAAACCCCCGCGGTGTGGTGTCAGCAGCAGGCGACGCTCAGTGACGCAGAATTCAGGAGCCGGAAGTGGGAAATTGTAGTCGTAATGAACTGGCGAGTGTGACATGACAATTCAAATACCTGTCTGAAAAACCATCGACAAGCCTCGAAGAAAACCAGGTGCGTGTGTTTACATTACAAGTGACGCGTCGCTCAGTCTGTATCTGTCACCACGTGTAATATATGAAATATTACACGTGTCGCCGGTCACTGTTGTCCTGTGCTGTTTTGGCCGAATCCTCAATGAGCCCTGCGCTGTGATGCTTGCTGACAACGGAGCTCATCAGCAAGCCAACTCCAGGCTGTTTGTCTTTTGACTCAACTGACACTGCCTGTACGAGTAGTGACGATCAGCTGGAGGCTGAGCACACAAGATTGACTTGTCCTAACTTTGGTGTCGGTCTTCTTTAGCTGCGTCTGCGTCGTGTAGACGTGAAACGGGCCGAAACCCTGAACAGCATCCTTGCTTGTAAACAGATCTTTGAAGAAGAAGAAGAAGAAGTGTCCTTCACTGACAGAAAAGATGGTAAGAAGTTCAACATTTGTCTTTATAATGTGGGCATATGCACGTCATTGGTACTATGCACACACACACACACACACACACACACACACACACACACACACACACACACGATGTGTTGTGGAGTAATGGATGATTAATACTCAACCTTTCAGCAGCAGAGTAAACTGTATCTGCTTCATCTCCCTCTGTTTTTTCTTTTTCTTTTTCTTTTAACAGCATGGACGATTGAAGGTTAAATCCACAGCCCAGCAGGAGGAGCAGAAAAGACAGGAGCGAGAGAAGAAGCTGAAGATATTTGTGGCTGTACGAGATGCCTGTTTTTCCAAGGTCTGTTAGAAAGACGTGCTCTTTGAGTGTTACATTTTCTCACTTTCAAAAGAAATCAAGTGAAATGGTCAAAGCCCACAGTAAATTGACCCTGCCAACAAATGTTGTCTTGGTAGTTACAGCATAATGTAGCTTACCACCACCACACTATTGTACTGAGTGAACGTGGGCTCTGTGCATTATTTTTTATTTAATCCCAAACACTCATCATCCTGTCACTGTAAATACTCATTAGTACACCAAATGTGTATTTTTCTGTATTGGAGAATAGTTCTCAAACGAATGCAAATTACTCCTTTTTGAGTCATTCTTGCCAGTAACTACAGTGCACAGCTGATCAGGAAATTACAGAACCTTTTTTAAATGACAACTATATATATATATACCTTTGACATGAGAGAACAAGTGGGCTTAGGCCTGCAACACCGTGAGTAATAAAGTATTGACACTGTTGGTTTTAGTCTTTTAATGGGGTTTGTTTACCATTAAAAAAACCAGTAACACCATCCTGTAAATGACAGTCTTATATGATAGTTATAGTATTGTGTTTTAAATGTCATACTCAACGTTTAGTGAACAGTTTAAAGGACTGAGCAGTGCCTATTTATCAGTTTCAGTTGTTGTTTTTTTTGTTTTTTTTATTGTGCTCATTTTCACTTACAGTGTGTCCTTTTCTAATGTCGTCCTATCCTTCTCCTGTATGACAGAGGAAGGAGGGTATTTGGGACGATGAGGCTCTCAAACTGACCCAGCAAGTGTTATCATCCAATCCTGACTTTGCGACCCTCTGGAACTACAGAAAGGAGATCCTAATGCACCAGGAAACTGTGAAGTAAAGTCATTACTGGTTATTTTGTCATTTGTATGTTCAGAGTTTCACATTTGACACTTTTGGATTGGTGAATAATGGTTTTGTTTCCCAATGTCGTCATCAGGGAAAAAGATGAAGTGCAAACGATTTACGGGGCAGAGCTGTCCTTTTTAGAGTCTTGCCTGCAGACAAATCCAAAGTCATATGGCTCCTGGTACCACAGAGGTTGGGTCTCTTCCCGCATGCCTAAACCGGATTGGGCAAGAGAGCTAACTCTTTGTGATCGTTGCCTCAGCCTGGACGAACGCAACTGTGAGTATTGGAGTCGAAAAAGGAAAAAATGCAACAGCATCAGATGCAGTGTGTTCAGAAAGAACTCAGACCTCTGTTAACGTTGTGTTTATGCTTTATGTTGCAGCCTTATGCTAGAATCATCTAAATGTGTAACATCTCCCTGCCAAAGTCACTTCAAATGAGTGCAGATTAAAGGGTCTGAATAACTTTTAATAACTTTGTACACATTTCTACAGTTTTCACTTTGTCATTATGGGGTATTGAGTCTAGATTTTAACAGGAGGCTACAATATAACCAAATCTGAAATGTGAAGGGGTGTTAAAACTTTCTGAATTAACTTTATGGTACATTCCAGAGTGTTTCCATGCTTTAATCACCCTCTACTTCACCATATTCTCTGGTCTCAAACAGTCCATTGCTGGGATTATCGCAGAATGGTTGTGAAGATGTCTGGTGTGTCCGTGGATCAGGAGTTGGCGTTCACCGATCGTCTCATCGGCTCCAACTTTTCCAACTACTCCAGCTGGCACTACCGCAGCACCTTGCTGCCGCTTCTCCACCCAGAGTCTCCTGAGCCCCCGTCGCCGTGCCTCAAGCCTGCACAGACCTCCCCTCCACCTTCTCCGCAAACCCACTCCCATCGCGTCTGTGAAGAGCAGCTGCTCAAAGGTAAACGTAACGCAACAAAACAACAATGGCACCAGATGTGGGCAGTCTGACGCTGAGGTGGTGGCTGATGGGTAATTTTAAACAGTCCGCATCTAATTGAGGCCATTTTGTTTTCCAGAATATGAGCTCGTACAGAACGCTTTTTTCACCGACCCAAACGACCAGAGTGCTTGGTTCTACTATCGGTGGTTGCTAGGTAGAGGTATGTCTGCCCTGTAACTGTGTCGATGTGTACAAATAGGGAGGATAATATGAAACAGTTTTCCTGCAAATATTTTCTGTACCTGATCTGGTTTCAAACTGGTTTCTGTCTCCTCAACAGCGGAACGTGAAGATATGATAAGCTGTGTTTATGTCAGTCGGGATGAGGAGAGAGTAGCTGTTGCCTTCTCCAGGCCTGTTAATGTGAGTATGTCTATTTATGCAAATGTTATGTTTGGTTTTGAATGTCAATATTAAACGTGCAATGTGGACAGTTTCAGGAAGTTAACAATTCATGAAATTTAAAAGATGAGAGATCCACAGTTTGGATAACGTTAGGCCTCATGCAAGACACAGTTGTACACCAATGTTCTTGTACAAACACACGGTTGGTCCAGACTTATGGTGCGAGTCATGAACTTAAAGTCTATATAAGTTCAGTTTTTAACAGTTTATGATTTTTGTATATTTCAGCTATATATTTCAAACATTTAGGATGATCTAAAGCTTATAGCAATCAGAAAATAATTTCCCATCATATGTTGGCATTTGATCACACACATCGATTTCAATGAAGTCAGAAATAACATCATGCATCGTTCAAAAATACGTTTTTTCAAAGTATCTCTGCGACCTATATAGGACTATAGACTCAACCTAAAGCTTATATGGATAGTATCAGGAAGAAATCATGACATCTCTGTGAAGTTAGAAAATCACGTTTTATAATGTAGTAGTGTACTTACTGCAACCAGTGACACTAGAGACACGATCGACAGCTTGTTTAGATTAACAGTCATTCGTCACCATATGGTATAAATTATGTCATGATGACATAATTATGAAATTACATTATTACAATACAAAAAAGTAAGCATTGCCTGAATGGAATATATACAGAGCACACGCAGGGTATGCATCTCCCCTCTGATACTTTTCACTGTGAATTAAACCTTGCACAAACTGGAACACGTTGCTTTATATGGCAGTTTCCTGGGTTTTTGTGACGGGATAGGAACACGAAAACACGAGGCCTGATGTCTGCTGCTGTGCTCTCTGCTTGAAACCTGTGGTGTGAAATCCATGTGGTACCGCGCTTTGACTCAGCATCCTTTCTTCCTGCCTTTTGTCTGACAGGCGCAGTCGGTCGGCCTGCTGCTGGTCCTTGACGGTCAGCCCCAGAGGGTGGAGTGGAGGAGTGTGCACCCACGCTTTAAACACAGCCCTCTCTGGGTATACTTTTTCCTTTATGACTCAAAGTTGACAGGTTCATTGAACAGGTTACAAGGTTCTGTTCTCACCGGACCACAATATCACAAATCTGATTATGCACTGTGGTATGTCCACAATACTTTGATCAATGTACTGGAGTGCACTTTGCTGCACTTTTTCTGTGTCTTGTCAGCGCACAGTGACACAGGCGACACAAAGTTCAGTGAGAAGGACATCCTGAGTAGATGCATTTCAGGAGGAATCTGTTTTTCTGAGGTGTCGGTCAGCAGGAGTCCCCACAGCTGCAGGAGTGCTGCTTTGTATCTGAGCTCGCAGGATGAGCTTTGTGTGGGAGGGAAACAGCAAAAAATGTGTTTTCATCCAGAAAACAAAGACATGAATGATTCTGTTTTCAAAAATAGCTTAAATTGGATTTTATAATAATGGCAACTGTGTCACATGGTGGACACAGCCAAACACTTGTCAGTTGCGTTCACTGTGCAAGAAAGTTGCAAACTTTGCATCACTTTCTTTTTCTTTTTGGTATAATCAGATTATTTAATCTCAAAATGTGTGCTTTAACTCAGTTTTGTCTCAAAATGCTTATTTTCCAATGATGATTTTTTTTTATTGGTTTGCGAATGAAAACTCCCTTCTCTTCACTTGTGAAATAATCCTCATTCTGCTTTTAACCATAACACTGTCTCAGATTTGTGATCTCCCTCCTGGAACAATCAGCGACATCAGTTATGAACACAATCTGACTGTGCACTGGACTGAAAAACACATTCACAGAGACTGTGCTCTTTACACAGGTGATACATGTAGTTCACTTGTCGTGCTCCACCACTGAACAGATTACAAATATACACTGTGTTTCCCAAAGCTGAATTGTTTTAACTTCCTAAGGTCGAACTGAGAGCTACTGTCGGGACTCTGCTTTGGATCAGGAACTCTTCAGGTACCGTCTTGGCACAATAGCAGCACAATGTCTGTCTTTTTAATATAGGAGTAAAACGTGAATGTGCTTTTTCTCTACAGGAGCGAACTCTCTGTGGAGAAGACCTCGGTGTTACAGTCAGAGCTACAATCATGCAATCAGCTACAAGAACTGGAACCACTCAATAAGTGTACGTTTGTTTTTTACTTTGCTTTATTACTACCACACGGCTCCACATTCTTTACAGAGCAAGGTCATCAACTGCACAAATGAATAGAAATTGCTGTAATTAGTTGTTTTTTTTCATTGTGATGTTCTCTCATTGCCACTGAACTGCTCTGTGCCACGCAGGGTGCTCACTGACCATTATACTCCTGATGAGGGCGCTAGACCCTCTGGGATATGAGAAAGAGATGCTTGCTCACTTCCAGACACTCAGAGTGAGTACGAACCCTTTACAGTCTGCGCTGCTGAGTTGAAAGAAAAAAGGGGATTACTGACTGAATGCTCGCTCTCATTTTCCCCCTAAGGAAGTGGATTCCATGCGCTCTGCATATTACAGTGACCTGTGCAGCAAGTTCATGATAGAAAACACCATCCTGAAAATGGAGTATGCCGAAGTACGCGTCTTCAGCATTTCTGACAAGGTAGACAAATATGACAAGGAGACATACTGTCTTAACTTGGATCCCATCTGCTGCGCAGAAAGGTTTTTAAAAGTCATTCCTTCTGTTTTATGGGTTTTTTTGTCTTTTGTAACAGAACCTGACCACGTTATGCCACCTTGACCAGCTGTTATTGGTCACCCACATTAATCTGTCCTCCAATCAGCTGCAGCGACTGCCTCCTCAGTTTGCTATGTTGCAGTGCCTCGAGGTGAGAATCCAATTCTCTCTCCTACACAGACGGTGTTTCTTTTCTTCTTTTGTGTCTCCTACAATTGGTAGATAACAGCAGGAAAGATACATATTTATTGCATTTTTTGCTGCAACCAAATTCCTTCATCGTGCTTGCAGGTATTGGAGGCTGATAACAACTCCATAGAAAATCTGGAGGGACTGTATCACCTTCCTAAACTGGAGGAAGTCCTCTTGAAGAACAACAGTATCCTTAAAATAAAACATTTATAATTGTGAGTCTGTTTGTCGTAGAACGTCCCGCTCTGGACCCGTGTCAATCCTGCAGCACCACTTTAACAAGCCTGAGTGACTCAAGAAATGTGTGAATCGGCTCAGAGTTTAGTGCAGAGCTAATTGCTGCAAAGCATCACCAGCAGAGTGCCATGGCACATGACAGTGTGGAGAGTGTGATGCAGTGCGCACACACCGCACACAAGGCTGGTGTGTTCACACAGTTTAGAAGATTGCAGAGGTAACGAGACTCTTCAGCTCGATTCATGAATAATTTGTTTTCATCTAAAACTTTATGTAAAGATTAGAGTGCTGATTTTGTTTATTCAATTTCACACAGCCAACAGCCTCATTAAGACGGAAGAGACACTTATCAGGCACATTATCGATTCACAATGCTTCTCCTCCATGCTTCTCTTCCCCCGACACACACACAAGAAGCATTAATGAAGGCTGCAGGCTTTGACACCGATGGTATGTTCAGTTCTTATTTTTAACGACAGCTGAAGTACAGTTTCAGTAGATTCCTGTCTGATCTAAATTTAGGCCTCCATTTTTTTGTATTTAGGAGAATTAATTAATATCCCAGTGTAACATTTGACACGTGGTTGTTACTTTTACACTCATGTTTGGAATATGTGAGTCATATCTACTTTTCGTCGCTACCGATGTTATTCAGCACAGCGTGCAGGAGTTCTCTTTTTTCATTAACCCAAATGCACAGAAATCTCCACACTCGCAGATCTTCAGCCCCTGGCCTCCTGCCCCAAGCTGAAGCGCCTCGATCTCCGTGGCAACCCCGTCACTCAGATTGCCAACGTCGAGTCAGAGTTGGCCGAGCTGCTGCCCGCAGTCAAAGACCTGCTGCTCTGATCAGACAGAGAGCAGGTATCACTGCCACCGATCGTCGTGTCTTTTAACGGTCCTTCACTTTCTCAAGTGTGTTTGTTTGTGAGAGAGCAAGTGGCCGTTGTTTTTTTCTCCCCTAAGTGTTTGTTCCTGTTATTTGGGAGAACGTCAATCACGGTGACCCTGGAGAGTCTGAAAGCCTCAGCAAACCTCCAACACCTTCGATGAACTGTCTAGATGTGTGTGTCAGTGCTTATCGCCAATGTTGCTTTTCTTCTATTGTGTGTGCCTACGTATGTCCTTAACTTAAACTCAGCAACACATCCAGATGCATGCAGAAACACTGAAAATGGAGTAAATCGACCGAATATGGATTGGCTTGCAGCAATGCAGACTTATTGCCTTGATAAGCTTTGAAACTGTTGAATTGAGAAAAAAAAAAAGCTTATAACTGATCATCAGAGCGCCACATTGTTCTCATGCACATTTTTTTTAAAGGTCGTGTAAAGCATTAACTATATGATAATATACTGTTGCACAGTATGTCACAGATCCAGTAATAAAACAGCACACATTGTGTCACTGCCTTCCAACTTCCAATATGCTTCTTTTGTGGGTTTTATGCCTCCGTGCTGGCGACAGCCGTTGCAAGAGGCATCATGTTCTCGGGTTGTCCATTCATCCCTCCCTCACTCTGTCCGTCCCCCAATTTTTCCAAGAAGGCAATATGCCTCGAGGTCAGAATTTCTTCAAGTTTGGCACAAATTTGACACAAAGATTTTGGTCACAGGCCAAGGTTAGTGTGACTTCACCAAACCATTGGCCATAACTCAAGAATTAATCCAATAACCATGACAAATATGTAATTGGATATAGTAATGAGGTGATTCGTACGACATTTTATATCCTAAACGTCAGCTTCATCATGACATCATAATGTTCTGTTAAAAAAAAAAAATGCTGGCCATGATTTAACACCATTATTTGTCTTGCAGCTTGACGGAGACAAACGACCACAAGACGGCAATTCAAGTTCTATTGTGAAAGAAAAATGATGGATACGTGTTCAGTATAAAAGGTGCGTCTGGGTCACAAGGAGTGTGTCTCCTGACTCAGCCTTTAGTTACAACACCCATTTCTGACTGTTTTTCGAATGTCAAACTGACACCAACAAAACAAGATAGTTGATTTGGAAACTCAGATTCACCACCAATAGAGACATCCATCCATTATCTATAGCGGCCAACACACAGACTCCCTCTCACATTCACACTTATGGTCATTTTACAGACCTCCAATCAACTTAACCCAAATCTCCACGTCTTTGGACTGTAGGAGGAAGCCGGTCCACGGGGTGAACATGCAAACTCCACACAGAAAGGCCCTGCTTAGTAAGACCCGCAATTTGAACCGAGAACCTTCTTGCTGTGAGGCGATCGTTCTGACCACCACGCCACCGTGCCGCCTGCTAATAGAGACAAACCCCAACAATTCTACAGCCATATCTGCGAGACTTTACTAACGCAGTGTCATGTCACGTTGAAGGTGTTGTAAATGGCAATGGCGTCACAAAAATATTCATGTAAGACTTCAATTGACAGTTTGACACTCGTTTATCAGCTATAGGAAATTATTTCAGTATAATTCTGCAGCTTCAGTTCAGTGCCGACTCGTCACACAGTTGGGAAACTCAGCGAAAACCGACTCAACCAGTCCGTGTGGATAACTAGAATGATTCACTCATATCTCTGAGATTTGACACAAAAGCAGGTGGAAACCCACTCCCTTACATAGAGTTAAACCTGCATTGAAACAAGGTGTGGCTCCTCCCACACACACACACACACACACACACACACACACACACACTTTGACTACATCTCCACTAAATTGAAATTACAGGCCCTTTTTCATGGAAGATAATCTCTCTCTTATCATAAAACAGACATCCTGACATGTCACAGCAGGAGAAGCACGGGGAGGGACTAAAAGTGAAATCAACGATGGCTGTATTCCATTTAGCTGCATTTGTGCATAATATAATAGTACATACAGAATTACTTTTCTGTCGGATTTGAGCAACTTGCAGTTTAATGATCAGTTATCATATGGATTATGATAAATAGTTCTAAAGTCTAAGAGGTATGACAAATATGTTGCTTAATACACACTAAGTGCAATACAGGAACAGTGCATAATACATGCTGCACCGTGAGAATGATGAAAATGGTTTATTGTACCCTACCCTAAGGATTTTAGTTGACCTGTCTCCTGTCTGAGCAGCGAGAGGGCGTGTCCTCTCCGTCTTAGCTCACAAGTATTTAAGGGAGGCCTGAACATGCAGCAGGGAACAGAAGATTTATTCCTTCCGTCTGCGTTGTCTCATTTCGTCTGCCATCAATTGAACTGAGTGAGTTTGAATCAGCATGTAGCTCTTTCCTATATATAACCGGACAGTTAAGCCTTTGATTTGTGTGACTTGAGGTTGTAGAGATTTTTTCCCCCCGACACTGCTGACAGATTTAATATCCATTTAATCACCCTAACCTTTGATTCACAGGAAAACAAGACAAATTGCTAAACATAGTCCTGTATTGATGTCTTACTACAATGATAGCCTTATGTATATAACAGTCTTGAGTTCTATAAGTGTCGTTTCTTGGATGATGAACTCTGTTAGACTTTGTTTTCAATGTCAGTCTGAATGGATTTTTTTCATTCTTCACTCCCTGAGAAAGCAATGACAGTATTTAATTTGTATGTTTAAAACCCCCTGATTTGACACAAAGAGATTCCCATGGGCCTTTTCCATCAATAAATATTCTGTGTGATAAGAACATATTTGTCAGACAAAACCTTAACATAGCTTTAGCCCAAGTCAGTAACTAAGTAAGATTAAAACATGTGAATGCTTTAATTCTGATGTTAAACAGACATCAGTGAAGGTCCTTTTGTTTCTCTCTCAGTGGAGGAAAAAGAGCGGCCCCCGAGGCGAAAAGGTCATGTGTGTAGCGGAGCGATGTTCACTGGATCATCACCCTCCTGGAGGAAAATATTCAACTCTGATAAGTAGCACATGGGCTTGTGCTGTTGACAACGTGGGAGTGAACTTAGACCCACTTTGCCAATCATCTGACCAAATTTACTCGACCGATACAAATTCACATTGCAGGTCATGCTGCATGTTGGACACAGTCATTCAGACATGTGCCGCTGTGCGTCGGGAGCCAGAGAAAGTCTTCCTGGAGTAGTTAGGATGTAACACTTTCAGATGAGGAGGTGACTCAAATCTAATGTCATTGCAGCCTCAGCTGTCGGAGCGTCGCGCCGTCCACAGTCTCACTCTCACTGCTGTGCATGCAAACTTGGTCGCGATCTCACTGTGTTAGTTTGCGGTGCGGTGCAAACATCTTATGTTTCATACAACAGATTAATGAAAGGAGCAGCAAGGTGGCTTGTTGGTTTTGTTTGTGGGCGGATTGCTTTTCTGAGTTTGAGATATGCTGCTATCAGACTTTAACCTCAACCATATGGAGAAAAAAAATTCCATGCAGCCTTTCTCCTCAACCCCTCTTTGTATTTCTTGGCACCGAAGCCTTTAACAGTTAGTGAGGACCCCGCCCTGCAGTGGGCTTTCACAGCCAACTGAGGCTTCCAGGTTTTAATAGTTGTGGTGAAGACTAAAGCAGAGGTATATGTGTGTGAAGAGTTTAAGTTGGTAGTGGAACGGCATCAGCATGGCAATGTCGGTACTGTCATGAAATTTGCTTCTGACATTAATGTCCCCTCGAAAACTGGATCAATGTGTAGATTAGATTACATCCCTGTCGTCTTCAAACATTTTTGTTTGTCCCACGGGTTTAGAACCAAGTCCTGACAAAACATGACATTCATTGGCAATTGCGGCTTGTTAAACATAACAATCATTGTAGTTATTGATTAATCTACTATTTTCTTAATAAATCAATTAATTGCTTGATCTGGAAAATGTCCTGGAAAAACAATATTGTAAATGGCCCTTCGAAATTTAGTTTGAAGACCTTTTTTGTTGTTTTGTCTGACCAACAGTGTAAAACCGAAAGGATATTTGGTTCAAAAGCTGATTTTTTTAACATCATATTTGAGAAGCTATGAATGAATGTAAGCTTGAAAATAACCATAAACTGTCAATCAACAAATAATTGGACTGACTGTAGCGGCTAATGCCTATGTTAACATTGCCAAATATTACATCTGCCAAAAGTCAGCATGTAGAAGCATTGTCATTGTTTCTTAGTTCATAGTTTGACGTTAAAGTCTTCACTGTATATTAGTGACCAGCCCAGTTTTAGCTGCTAAGCAACTGAAACAGTGTCCACTGTGGTACTTCCCACTGTTTGCTCATATGAAGTTTGTATTTAATGCACGCACAGCAAAAGTTAGCAGGGTTATTAGTTTCTTACATTCATATCAGGTTTTGTTAAACTCTATCTGGCCATTATCTGTCAGCAGTAAATGTGACACAATCCTGAACTGGGAGGAGGCTCTTCCCCACAACAGGATCTGCCTGTTTTTTGCACATGTAGTTAATTCAGAGGCCCCGTATAGACCTGGTGATATAAACCGTCTGGGTGACCTGATCACAAGTGGACAGCTCAACGTACCGTCTTGAATGGAGCCAAGACGCTCCAAGACGGAGCCAAGTCATAAAACAGTTTTGCTATTACTTCATCAGTATAGGGAATGTGGGATGGGCTTTCAGTTCCAATCTTGTTAAAGAATCTTGCCCTGCAAGTTTTGCACAAGTCACATGTTTGTTTTTATTCATTGATTCTTAGACACCTGATAAATGTGACTCATCTCTGGGGTCGAAAGTTGACCTGACAAGACGCGTTTAAAGCCTGGAGTTTTGAGCTTTTATGCATAGTTGTGAATCCGAGCACGTGTTCACTTCTTGGATGCTCTCAGCGAATAAATCAGACTGTAATTCAAGCATCAGTGAATCAGCTCCAGATGACTCCTGACAGTATCACAGAGTCAAGGCATCCTTCCTGCTTCCTGCCACGACGGATAGTTCTGCGCGTGTACAGGACGAGGGCGACCCAATACAAAATAGTTATGACTTCCTCTTTGTGTAGCAGCAATAAGTGGAACAAATTAGTATCGATAACAACGTCTTATTCCTAATGCTAGAGAATTGTGCAAGTCATATGAGGAATATTAATGTGACATTATACAGTGGCCAGTGTTATAAACACTGTGCTTTCCTGTGCCTTCTCAAGTAAGTCAGTGATTTCCAACCAGGGGTACTTGAGCGTACATCCGCAGTTGCCACATGGAAAGATTGCAGAGTAAATTCAACTACTTGGAAAACTACTTTTTTCTAAGCAAAACATTTAAATGGTTCGATGAATGTAATTTATAATTCAGAGATATGTACAAAATATAAAATGTAAACACTATAAACAGAGCAGTAACAATAATTGCACATGGAGGAGTAAGTATTGCACAGTTGGTTATTGCACTTTCAATTTGAAATGTAATGAATATTGCCCTTTTAAGTGTTCCAGTATTATTACAGCGGTTGAGTCCTGGGGAGTGTGTGTGTGTGTGCGCTTGCGTGCGCGTGTGTGTGTGCGCGCGTGTGTGTTCTACTGAGAGCAGTGCTGGAAGGAAAAGACCTGCGATACGGCTCCTTCACACACTTGGGGTGAAGGAGCTGTTCAGTGCAGAGACAGTGTCCTGCGTGGGGTGGGAGTCGCTCTCCATCACTGACGATAGCTTTACTTTAATCCTCCTCTTTCCCACCACCGGCACTGTGTCCAAGGGGCATCCCACCACAGAGCTGGCCTTCTTGATCCGTTTGTCAGGTCTCTTCCTACATGTCAGCAGTTGGAATGCTCCTGCTGCTCCAGCAGACCACTCCATATCAAAAAGGAATCAAACAGTGGATTAACGTTGAGACTAGTTCACTGTATTCATTTCATTTAATAGCGTGACACGTTTTTGAGCCATCAGTCGATTTGAAGACCTGACAAAGTAAACTCCTCTCACTTTTGCTCATTGTGGGATTTGTTGGGTTTTCCCTGTTGTATTGTAATATTGACCTCACTATGTTAAGTGCCTTGAGACAATGTATGTTGTGATATGGCGCTATACAAATAAAATTGAATTGAATTGAATTGAACTTGTTTGGAGCCTCATGTATAAAAAATGGTGTGACATCTCTTAGGATACCGGTGCAGGATGCCTGTGGAGATACGGTCAATCAGACGCAGAAGTGCAGTGGGTCGGTTTCCATCTGTCACGCTCGGATTTGAGGAGGACACAGAGGAAGAAAAAGAACAACCGGAAGAAAACAATGTTCAGACGGATAATGCATGTAAGCGGTGGCTGCGGAAGGTCTGTCCGTGCTGCTGTCCCAGGACAAAGGACGATGACGTCACAGATACAGTGGTCACTGGGATTGATGAGCTGGATAAGGAGGACGGGATGGATGAGGTGAAGCCTGGGACCGATGACATCGAGCTTGATGGTAACTGGCATCTTGGAGGGCTCACAATCATGTCACCACACAATATGAAAACGCGAGCCGTATCATAAGACTTGCCTCTCTCGTATATATATATTTTTTTTTCAGAATTCCTCACAGTGCAATCAATAGACCTGACGAAAAGCAAATCAGGGGCGGACCGCATGCAGCATCACACACATCTCTACCAGAGTGAAAACTTCATTGTCCGCAGAGGGCAGACCTTCCAGATGTGGATTACCCTGTCTCGTCCCTTTGACCCCAGCACCGACAAACTTCACCTGGAGCTCAAAACAGGTAGGTCAGACTTCTTGACAGAAAAGTCCATCAGACTCATATCACGTTTCAGAGGTTTACTGGACATTAGAACAACAATCCCAAAAAAAGACAGACTTTCCCAAAATCAAAATAGATTCCCAAGGCAAACACCATGTTTTCGAATACAAACCTAGTGTGTATGAATTATCCACGTGACTGGCCTCTAATCTGAAATCTGACCCTTAGAGAAATCCTGTGCAGAGTTGCACATGATAATTCAGAGTTCCTCTCTCCGGGCAGTGATGGGGAGGAGCCGCAGGTTCAATGTAGGGAACGAGATGTGCTACCAAGAATCAATGCTGTGTGGGGGAGAGGAGAGATCGGGAGAGAGGTTTGGGCTAGTATTGCTATGGTAACAGTTCTGGTTGCTATGCTCCTGGTATATCCTTTTCTTTTTTTTTTACAAATGCAGAGTCTGTAGTCCTGCTGTAACGAAAGAAAATCACATATACGGACAATTCCCCATCAACGCCACCACGCACATCTGTCTGAGCCTCAGCCTCTGTTCCAACTCTTCCTCTCTCCTGAGTCCTTTTGTGTTGAGTCGTGTAAGGCAGAGGGAGAGAACGACACACTGGTGGCCCTACAATTACAGCTGAGTGTGATGAAAAGTAAACCTTGAGGAGCATAATTACAATATCTCTTTTACAAAAAAAAGCAGTGCATTACATGTTTATCAGGGAGGAAGAGTTTTACCTTGTTTATTGCTTGTGTATGTGTATGTTGTTCCAAATAGTCCGTAATGTGATGTAATATTAAAAAGACCGATCATGAATAATCTCCAGCCATCTGTCGTACCAGCAATTAGCGGGCGGACAATGAAAGCCTTTTACACTTTCAAAAACCATGCCACTGCTCTAAACATGCTGGATATTTCCTTTCAAAACAAACTGTCAAACAGCAAATGCTGTTTTTCAACTCATATCTCAGTTCAAACTTCTTCTGTTTTTCAGCCCCGTACTCAGTCCAGACAATGTGTTCTGAGACGCAAGCCCCTCGACACGGAGCTAATCACAGCTTGATCAGTTTACCTGTCGCAGGGTTGCAGATGTTAAGTTTTCCCAAAGGTGGTAGTCAACGAAAGGCCCCGATGTCAGGAGAAACAAATGGCCGTATCGCCCCAGGGAGCATGAATGCATTCTGAGGATTCACAACAATCTGCCTCAATGTTGTGTCATAATTTGGCTTTAGGGTTGTGTGTAAGGATGCATAAATAGGAAATTATTCCCTTTACCCCAACAGTCACTGGAGATATGGCTGAGCATAACGACTGGACACAGCTACGTCCAAATTTATCTGGGTCACTAATTAACATGGTATATCTCATTTGAGGAAATGGTAAAAAAAATAAAAAATAATTTGTTATTAACTCATGCGAGGACGAAGTTATTATTTCTTGGCAGTATCTTACTGGCTGCAGCTAGCGGAATATCAATCTTCTCATTTAACTCTCAGGGAGAGACTAAATAGGCATCATCCTCCGGTGACATGGAATTCCTACACTTAACACCTTGGATATTTGACCATCAGTTTTCAAGGCATGTCAGGGTATCAACGGGAGATTTTGACCTGATCTTGGCACTTCTCAGCACAGCCACTGCTTCACCGACACCTGGTGTCTCATTCTGCTGTCCTTGTGTCTCCTTGGTGATTTTTTGTTTTTTTGTTTCTTGGTTGGCGTGATGCAGTGGCTCATTTGTTTCTGTTCTCAATGGCTGTTTCTTTCATTTCAGTGGAGGACAGGTTCTGGTTCCAGTGGTCACACAAAATCAGTGGCCTGTCTATCAAAATGCTCATCTGTCGAAATTGCCGCACTGTGACAAGGTCACCTTCTGAGGACAGAGCATGATAGCCGGGGAGGGCTATAGTTATCCACATTCACTTTGGTGAAGACAAACAGTCTTAAACTTCATCTCGGACACAACGGCTCCTTCGACTGTGCTTTCGCATAAGACCTCTCTAGTTAAATTGTGAATCATGTGACGTCTGTTGAGCGACGTGAAAATGTCAACAGACTAGAGCAGAGAGGAGATGCCTGGGGTGATGATTCCACAATGTCTGGGAACCAGTGTTGCCTTTTTGGCTGTGTGCACAGTAGTTTAGCTGCATATGGGACATTCATAAAAGTTGTGAGTGATGTTGGAAATTGTGAAATTCATAAAATACACCATGTTTTTTGTAGTTTTCATTTAAGACTAGGGTATACTGTCTTCGTGCCCAGGATGCAGAAGACTTACAGTTATTTCAGACCTCAGGACTGTACATGGCGACATTGTAGGAACACGGAAGCTGAACAGCTGCCAAAGCAAAGATTCCATTCATAGTCAAGCTACGCTGAGATCTGATGCTGTCACGACTCGATGTGTGTGCATGTGCGTGTGCTGTGTGTGAGCGTGTGAGCAACAGTACCCTCTTGATCCTTTTTTATTTGGTTTCTGTCTATTCAAACCTACGTGACAAGGCAGGAATGCAGGCATGGTGATAATAGAGGTGTGGTGAACTGAGGTGGAAAAACTGTGCGGTGCTCTGCTTTTATTTGGGAAGGTAGGAATAACTGCATGCCACACCTTTCACTTGCCACCCCTTCTCAAGTGCGTCATGTGTGTCTCCTCTCACCTCCACAGGGCCACTGCCATCAATGTCGAAGGGAACCCATGTAATCATCCCTTTGGTGGAAGGGTTGGAGGATGGACATTGGGAGGCTGCTGTTGTGGAACAGGCTGACAAAAGGATGAAGCTGTCGGTTAATTCTCCACCCACAGCGGCCATTGGCCGATATCAACTCACGGTGGAGACAACTTGCCCAAACGGCCAGGCCATGTCCACACACGACCCTGCCAATGACATCTACATGTTGCTGAACCCCTGGTGTGAAGGTGAACATGGGATTTAAAAAAAAAATGTTTTACTGCTTCAGCTGGATCTGTAAGAAATCCTTTTCCAAGACTGAAATATTACCTATGATATGCTGGGAGGTGGTTAAATGCGGAAAATAACATAACTTGTCAGCTGAATTGAATACATGCAAAACAGCAGTAACTTCCCAAAGTCTCCACTGGCTGGAGATAAAGGTTGGGAAAAAAAAGGTTATATCAAACAGCTAATATTACAACTTCAGCGTCACTTATCCGTTATCGTTTTTAATCTCAACTGGAGTTATTCAATTTACCAATTTTTTAATCTTAACGAGACCTCAGTGTTCACAGTCATGTGCAGGAGGCCGAGACATGCATAAACAATGAGCATAATACAGCTTTAATCAGACATTTGCTTAATAACTGCTTGATAACACACAGACGCTGACAAACCCAGATAGTCTTTTGTACTGCGACGTGTCTTGTTTAACCTGTACTGTTTTATAAAATGTCATGTTAAGAGTTTAGACGGCTCACCAGAGGGCTTTTATATTATTTCCATTCCTAAAGCTGTACTTACTCTCTCTCTGTCAGACGACAAAGTGTTCATGGACTCTGAAGAGGAGAGGCAGGAGTACGTGCTAAATGATGTTGGACTCATCTACTACGGCACGGAGAAACAAATAGGAATGAGGACCTGGAACTATGGGCAGGTGAGTGGGCTGCGTTACCTTCCCACAACAGTGTTTGAACTGACTGGCTTTCCCTCACCTGCCATGTGTTTTCTCTCTGTTTTGGGCTCAGTTCAATGATGGGATGCTAGCCGCCTGCCTCTTTGTCCTGGAAAAGAGTGGAACCCCTCCATCTGGTTGGGGAGACCCGGTTAATGTGGTGCGAATTATCTCCGCCATGGTGAGACTGCGCCTCCCCCCTCCCTCTCTGTCAACACCTGGTCCGGAACAAACAGCAAACAGCCAGAGGCCTCAACAGCACAACACAGTGTCGATCTAAAAGTCAAAGTTTTGCAAAGTGCACAGGTGAACAGGAAGGTCCAAGAAAAACAGGGCAGATAAGAGAAGATCCAGAGTGACAAAGAGCTCTACAGTAAGAGGCGTGTTGCGTCATAGGGTCAAGGCTCTTCGACGGTCCTGACTGAAATAGCTGAACAACGATTAAAGGCACTGGTATGAAATTCAGTACAGATCTTCATGGTCCCCAGAGCAAAAAGCCCACCAGCTTTGCTCCCCTCACTGTCGTGAAAAATGTCTCTGCAGCAGTTAGAGTTACGGCCGTGGAATTGGGTGATAGCTGTTGTGTCGCTTGAGCCGCTGACCTTTCCGGTGGCACCAGCTTTCATTGATCCTGTGAAATATCTCACACAGACCACCTATTGCTTTGTTATAGAGGAGAGTCTCTGTAAGAGTCTGTTATAGCCAAGGTCCCTGTGGAAATGGAGTCACTGTTGAATTCCTATGCAAATAGAAAGGGGGCTTGTTTCTTCAGACAGAAGTATATATTAAAGCAACACAAAAAACACAATCTCTTCATTCATCCAGATCAACTCCCCTGATGACCTTGGTGTGGTGGAGGGAAACTGGTCAGGGAACTACTCAGCTGGGACTAGTCCTACAACGTGGAGTGGGAGTGTGGAAATCCTGAAGGAATACCATAAAAACAGCGGCGCTCCCGTCAAGTACGGCCAGTGCTGGGTGTTTGCTGGCATATTCACTACAGGTAAGCTTATTGTTTGGGCTTTTTTTTCTTTCTTATCGTGTGTTTATGCGGCATGTCCTTGATTGGTGTGACCTCTGATACCTTATCACTCAGTGTTACGGTGTTTGGGCGTCCCCAGTCGAACTGTGACCAACTTCAGCTCCGCTCATGACACAGACGTCTCCCTGACGACAGATGTTTACTTGGACGAGAACCTGGACTCTATAGAGCACCTCAATGCCGACTCTGTCTGGTGTGTTCCGACGCTGTAACACACGACGCACTTTAACTCAGCACGATACGTATACTCCTTAACACGGTTTGTCAAGACTGACCCCCAAGTCTCCTCCTGAAGGAACTTCCACGTGTGGAACGACTGCTGGATGGCTCGTCCCGACTTGCCTCCAGGATACGGAGGCTGGCAAGCAGTTGACGCCACGCCCCAGGAGACCAGCCAAGGCACCTTCCGCTGTGGCCCTGCTTCTCTCACCGCCGTCCGCAATGGTCAGGTCTACCTCAAACACGACTGTCCCTTTGTGTTTGCTGAGGTTTGTGGAATTCAGAATTTACAGAAGAGTATTTACAGAAATTCTGCATTGCACTTTAACAGAGTTACATGACACAAATTGTCAAAATCAATGCAACGGCAACAAAACGTATTGATGCAGCTATTCCTCACATCGGTGACCTACAGCATCGACTAACTCTTTGTTTGTTTGTTGATATGTGTTAACAGATGCATGTACTGTGTACTAATAATGAGCCATATGGTAGACATCAAAACATGCATGACAGTTTACCATTTGTTACTTTATCCCCCCCCCTCTCCGTTTCCCCCCCATCTGTGCACCTTCAGGTAAACAGTGATAAGATCTACTGGCAGAGGAATATTGATGGGACCTTCAGTCAAATCTACAGTGAGAAAAAGACTGTGGGCCACAACATCAGCACCAAGGCTGTCGGCTCAGAAGAACGCAGTGACATCACACACCTCTACAAACATCCGGAAGGTATCCTCAAACAAAATGCACATGCTGAAATGTTCACTTTGCAGAGATCATAGGAACTACGCATGTGATACAAAACCCCCATCAAAAATGGTTTGACATATTTCCACTATAATGTTTATTGATTCACCTTCTGGTCACTCTCAGGCACAGAGGAGGAACGCATTGCTGTGGAAACTGCCTGCCGCTACGGCACCAAGGCGGAGGCCTATTCTTCTCCGACGGCGGAGGACGTCTCCATAGAAGTCACCATGGACGGCGAGGGTCCCAAAATGGGAGGGGATGCGGATCTGACCATCATGTTGCAAAACAACAGTGCAGAGCAACGCACCATCATCCTGCACAGCCAGGCGGCGGTCATGTACTACACCGGTGTCCACAAGGCCATGATCAGAAAAGACGTCACAGACATAGATGTGCTGCCCAACGAGGGTGAGTGGACGATTTTTTGGAATATGGATGTTGTGGCATGAAAGGTTTCCCCTTACAATCAAAAAGAGAATATGTGATTGCATTGCAACAAGAAACAATTCCTTTTCACTGGATACAGTTAAGGTTTTGGAGTGGTCCCTGGAGTACACAGACTACAAGAACCAACTGATAGATCAGGCCGCCCTGATGCTGACACTGTCAGGCAGGGTGAAAGAAACTCAGCAGGTCCTGGCCACTCAGTTCAGCTTTCGACTCAGGACTCCAAACCTCACCATAACGGTCAGCCACTCAGTTTAACAAGGACATTTTACTGGTGAAATCATCAAAGTATCGTTTCAGATGGGACAGATGTTTTCTCTCTCCCTTCTGTTCTGTCACACAGCCGGTCGGGAAGGCCGCGGTAGGACAGAGGATGGCGGTGACGATTTCGTTCACAAACCCACTGCCGCAGGTGCTGAAGGCAGTGATATTCCACTTCGAAGGACTGGGCCTCCTAACTGCTCGAAAGATTACCTATGGGTGAGGAGGAAAATATACTCGATATCATGCTCATTTTTTTTTCCCCACTACCTCGTCTGCCTTTCTCTTTTGTGACTGCCGCTGTCATTTCCTGTCTTAACCTCAGAGATATTGGCAGCCATGCCTCCGTGTCTCTAACTGAACACTTCGTCCCCACCCTGCCCGGACCAAGGAAATTACTGGCTTCATTGGACTGCAAGCAGCTCACTCAGGTTCACGGTGTGACAGACATCACGGTGGAGGGGGAAAGCAATGGCGCTTCATAGCCATTTGAAAACAGAGACACTTTTATTCCCTCAATAAATTCACCGACTCTATTTCATTTTCTAACTTTAATATTTTTTACATAACTTATATGATATGATATATATATATATATATATATGATATATCTTTAAGATATGACACCGCTTTACTGTGCATGAGCATTTTAAAATGACCAAAGAAAGATGACTAATCATGAAACGTCGAAGAAAAAAATGCAGCATCTGTGGGATTTCATCTCAAAATAGACAGAAATCTTATATCTTATATGAAACCCAGTATGAGCTAACGTCAAGTTGTTTTTACATTTTCATGTGGATTGAAGATCTTGTGAGACGGTTCCACAATATGCAGGCGTATAACTAGTCCCGCAGTGGTGTCACAACGTGGAAGCTTCAACGAAAGAATCGTGCTTCTGTAAAATCCAGCTCTCTATGTGTTATATTTGTATATACCAAATATTTATTTTGTTTACATCGCCATGTGACAATAAGAATTACCTTCATCAGAAATGTCTCAATATTGCTGCCAACGGTGACTTATTGACCCAACATTATAAAGCTTGTCTTTGTCGTTGACATCCTGCGTCATGGAGTGTTTGGTTGCGATGGAACCCTTGGTGGCTGCCAATTGTTGCGCCGCCATGTTAGAGGGTGAACAGCCAAACGGCGCTGAGGCACTGAGACTCTGTATTGTGGTTTGGTTGGGCGCTCAACCCGCTCTGGAAGGTCGTTTTAACAGTGTGCTAAGTACAGTGAGCCACCAAGGCAAAGACATGTTGTCTGTTGACAATAAAACACAGAGTAGAGCGGAGAAGGACCCTTAAGCGTCCGTAGAACAAGCAACACAATACGTATCTTCCATAAAAACTTCCTCTAAGAGTCAGTGTGTTGGATTTAGTGGCATCTTGTGGTGAGGTTGCAGATTTCAACCATCTGAAATTGGTTCTCTGAAGATGCTCGATCAGAGTTAGTGGAACTAACATGTCACACCTTCTTTATTTTCTGTCCAACTGACAGGTTCTGTTTTGGCTCTCTGCTGTTGCAAAGTTCCTGTCAGCAACACGAGTGTGGTGGTATAAAGTTAATGTTAATAAATGATGATTCAGGTCGTGTTTTACGCATGGCGGATAGACATTGGAGGGGTTCCCATCAGGAATCTCATGCTGCATTCATGAAGTGGAAGGTGGGAGCGTTCAACTCCGATTTCATAACCTCCCACCAAACTCAAAGGTGTTTAAATTTTGAACAAAGTCAAAGCCAAAAACAGAATTGCATTTGGGTCTCAGCTGATAGTGCCAAGGCTAAATAGATGGAATGCAGTTTCATCACACAGACGAGTAGAAGAAACACTGTGAAGCATTGTGAAGCATTGTGGAAGACATCATACCAGAGGTGTTAAAAAGTGGGAGGCCCCAAACGACTTCAGAGGAGGCTCCGAGAATGGAGGTGAAAAAAAGATTACATTAATGTATAAAGGAGATTATCTAAAATATATTAAATGTATGCGATTTTGTTAAAGAGATACAATAGCATTGGGAAATGAAACTGTTTTTATCACTTCCCCAGAGTCAGACACTCATAAATGCCCAAGAAAAGACAATTTTAATGAATCTGGTGCAGGTTTAAGCTGTGTAACAGTAGGCCATCTTTGCTTGGTAGTCTCTTTGGGGCCGAATATCATGATCATTACTGTATAGGCGTTCAGAAAATACCAAGCAAGTAAATCCAGCATGGGGTGAGGAGGTGCCTTTTCTGAGGCTTTGTCTGAGGGGAAGCCACGGTCTCCGACTTTGTAAAACCTCCGCAGCAAACCATTCCTTTTAACAAGGAGAAGAAAAAAGTCGACACAAATGAAAGTTACTGAGCAACAGTTGAGACATTCTTGCCACAATTTGGAGAAAGGTCTTGTGCCCCGAAACCCCATGCAGGCATGTGTTTCTGCCATTCGGAGTTTGCTGCCACTGGCATGTGACTGACAGGTCAAAATAATGAGTATTTCCGTGAAGCAAAAAAGCCCAGTTTATAACCACACCTAACCACCTAACTTCCATGGGTGTTCATAACATCCACAACTGTGCTGTTAGTCTATTTTGATAAGATGAATGGGCATCGAAAATGGGAACGCAAGCATTTTATGATCACGCACATGTGTACAATCACATGTTCAAAAAGCGCATGCATAATCAATTACATTAGTGATGACTCTGTTGCATGTCGGTCCCCAGGGAAGCTGGGTCCGTAGAAGGCAAGATCGGGGTCCTGCTCCCGGTGCAGCTACGTGGAATGAAGTCATTATTAATGTTGTTGCACATATGTGTTTCATAAATCAAAATGTCCTGTGTGCCTGATATACACTGGCCGTGATATCAAAATGCTATTTAAGTTATGATCCTGGTATGTTTCAAAAATTGTACTTCGTCGTGATACTGCGTCAGACTGTATTATATTACAATTAGGTCTGTGTATCCCATTTACATATGTATTACAAGAGCAAAAACACATACAGTTATTATTTATTACAGGATAGTTGTTTCTAATTCCCTCATGAGGAGAGAATGAATTGTGCATGTGTCAGGCCTGTACCATGCATGGAGAAATTCTTTGAAGCGTGCCATTAATAATTTTGTTAGTCTTGAATGTGTGAGGCAAAGACAAAGCTGTTTTCTTGATGTGATGTATTTCTCAGGTTGCACATTATGTTCTCTGTCAAATCCACACTGGATAACACTCTGTTAATATGGATCACCCATGAATGAAAGAACGAACGAATGCCTTTTACTTCTGCTAAACCTTACAACAGCCTATTATTGTTTTCCATTGATGATGTAACAGCAAGCAGCAGAAGAGAGGGGGGCTTCCTTTTATTCCGAGGCCTGGTGACGGCTCCTGTGACTGGATCTGTCAGTTTTATACAGCAGGTGCCAAAATTCACATCAGCGTGTTTGTAGGGAACTGTCGCCGTTGTTTTTATATTTGCTCTCTGTTGCCTTCATGCGTTTTGACATTAATTCCCTAAAACGCATAACATCAATTTAGTGATTTGTGCAGACCTCCTGTGGCGAGATGGCACAGACTGCAGGAGGAAATGAAAAGGCGTGCTTTGCACTTTGATCAGTTCTATCATGGCCACTGAGCTAATCTTTCTGTCTCGTGTTTTTGCTATGAGTAATAAATCAATTCATTCATGATACTGTTTTTTTTCTTTTTGTGTGTCACAGTGGCACTCCAACTTGTCCCCTGTATTGGATTTGATCGCACAGCGTTAAACTTACGGAGCTCTGTAGTGTCGAGGAATATCACTCAGCGCTGCGCGGGGGGATTGCAAGTGAAGTTGGAGGCAGAGCCATTTGCAATGAAAGACAGCCACCGGGAATTTGCAGAAATAGAGTGGGTCAGTGTTTCAGAGGAGCCTAATGTCCCCGCCTGTGGCTTCAGACCGGGCTGTAAGAGACATTTCAGATTTTTCTGAAGTCAACAGTATTGCTTTTCTACAACTGTTCACGCCCTCAGGCATCGCTTCTACAGTACTAAATCACATGATAGAAAAGTTATGTACCACGGCATATGGATTTGCAGTGAAGTCAGATGGAGATGGAGAGAGGTTTGTGTCGGTCAAAGAATCTGCAGTGTCACAGATGTGCTGATCCTCGGGTTCTTCAAACCCTATGAGACAATGAAACTTCAGAAAGAAAAGAAAACAGGTGAGTATAAGATAGAGGTGGGCGATATGATGTTGTACAGACGTGCTCAGGTCGATACAACATCTGTATCCCACAAGGTCCATCTCTAATTTTGCCTTTGTCCTGTAGGTCATACAACTTCAAGAGACAGATGTCACCAGTTACACTGTGTGGTTCGGATACCCCAGGCAAAAAAAAAAAAAAAAGGGCTTCTCGGTGAGCGGGACGACTGTGACATTTTCAAAACAGAATATTCTGAAAATATAAAAGGTCAGACTGATGTCGTACTAGTTTTCTCTAGCTTGGAGAGAAAGTGTAATTCAATACAGATTCAAGCATCATAAATCCTGGGACAGGCAAAATTGTGTCTGTCCTTTGCCTGATGTTGTTTGTGCAGAATGTCGGAGGTTGAACTCCCATCAAGGCTGCAATATGCTCCATACTGATAAAATGTTTGCACACGGAGCCAAACGGCGACTGGCTGGCTCTGGAATCAATACAGCTCATTTAGGGGATTACTGTTTTCTTCTTCACGCTACGGCTGTTTTTTTGACATTGTCCCCCTTTGAAGACTATACCTGTGACTGCAACCTGTGGCAGATTGGCAAGGCTGTCAGAGCAGTGTTTGGTTTTGTGATACATTATTGAATTCTACGTGATATGGAGTCCCTGCAGATGTTGTGTGAAAAGGCTGGATTCAGGGAGCACATGTGTGAAAGTACAGTTCCATTACATGTCGTTCATTTAGCTGTTTTCTTTTTGTTTTGGGTCTTTTTTATGATTCAAGGACTAAGGTGCAGCCTGAACAGGTGTGTCGGGAAGATGTGATCCCTCTGCAGGCTGACGTAAACACCACTGCAATGTCGAGCAACTGTATGTACGAAGCGTCTGACTGCGCGGGTCCTATCAGTATCCCACATCCCAGCTGTGCGCGTCACATTTACCTGTTCCAAAAAAAAATAATTTAAATCTGAATCTCTCTACCCCTTACCTCTAAATATTGTAATTTCCGGACTGGTGTACAGTAAGTAAAATAGACTGCAGCCTCTCATCGTGCCACTATAAAGTGAAGAGGGTTTATGATAGTGGCACACACACACACACACACACACACACGCACACATGGTTTATGAGGATTCTGAACAATCAATAAAGGAGCTCTTCAGCCTTGGAGTTTCCCAGTTGACTGAAATACAAGAAATATGAAGGATGTATCCATTTGTTGAGGGTTAAGGGCTCTTCCCTGCTATTACTGCTATTAATCAATATATTTTTTGACAAAATGACAATGTATCAAATGACAGGTCTGTGTGAAGTGTTGCTCATAGTGAGGAACGTACAGACAATCATCGACTAATAACCAGCTGTCAACTGATGAATATAAGTCCAATATTCAAGCCTCCGAACCCCAAATTGCCTCTGACAACTGCGGTGACAAAGTGTGAATGCGATGCATGTCTCGAAGCGCTGTATGACGTGTGTGAGTGTCACTGGGTTTTGTCAAGCACTTTGAGTTGTTGATAAGACTAGAAAAAGCACAATATTGATACCAAGTCCAATTAACATTTATCTGTGTGTGTCTTTCTGTTGGCGCTGGGTCAACAAGGCTGTGATTGTGGTGAAAGTGAAATTAAGCTGTAGGCCCGAAAAACCCAAACAGTGAGTTCAAATACACTGCAATTGAGCTGAAGAGAAAGCAAAGCTGGAGGATAATGTGGATTCATATACACTCTTACATACAAGTTGTCATGTGATCCATTGTCAATATAACAATATTGATAATAGATGATTTCATTATATAAATTGGACCAAAGCCCCAAAATTAACTTTCTATTGTATCGTCAGTACAAATGTCCAAGTTTCTTTTTGGTGCTAATTACTAATAAAGATTATTCATTTTCAATTGGAAGGCTGTTGAGAAAGTACAGGAAGTTGATTTGATAAAAACACAGTGCTGTGCAAATGAAAGTTAATGTTTTCGTGTTCAGATGACAGTTGGCAGACCACAAAGGTCCTCATTATGATCCTCACGTTATGTTTACAGTCGGAACAGGTGTCCTCCACCTCAGTGTCTGACTTCTCGGGAATGAGACCACCCTTAATGGCATCAGCGTATTCATACCAGCCAGATTACTTTTTTATCCACTAATCCGGGTGGAGCTGTTTATTCGCTTCTCTTGTCTTTTCCCCCCTTCTTCCTCCTCGCTGCTCACTTCGGTGTGATGGATTTGCATAACAACCAGGTCAAATGTAATCAGGACAGATGGAAAAAATGCTGTCGTGACAGCATCTCAGTGAGCGATAGGTGACAGGTGAGTGAAACAAGAGGATGTAGGACACAGACACATCAGGCTGCACCGAATCCTCAGCTCACCTCTGTGTGTGAACATGAGTAGGGGCAGCAGAGAGGGACGGTGGTTTACATGACCCCTGCAGCCGGGGTTGGCTTATCACACTGGGTTGGCTGCTCTTCCAAACAATCACACGTGTAAATGTGCAACTTTCTCAAGATAAAGATTCGCAACACACACACACACACACACACACACCATTAATTATATTGCCGTGTTTGCCAAAGCTTCAGAATGATGTCGCTTTGCTTTTCAGCCGATGTTTGACTTCAATTAGGTTGGACAGAGGTTATCAGAAACAGACTTATGGAGGACAGATACAAATAATGACATAGCTGGAGAGTATTCAACTTAAACAAGCATTTAAGATAATAACCTTAATAACCACGAAAGGGATGGAGAACAGAAATCACTGTTGCCTGTGGTGGTGGTGGTGGTGGTGTTTTCAGAGTAATGACACTGTAGAGAGCAGCGGGCAGTAATCAGGTGGGACGCACCGTGCACCGACAGGTTATCTAATCTTCATGTCACACCATCATGTTTTCTGCTCGAATGAAAGAAACACACACACACACACACACACACAAAAAGCGAAAAAAAGATCACCAGAGAAACACACCGTGTTTCCACTTCGTTTTGTTTATTTTAATTCCGTCTTGATTGAGTGAACCGGGAGAAAATATCGAATTAACGCCACAGACATCAGCAGTAATATGATAGCGTCCGCTTTGTTTATCGAAGTCAGTGCTCGGCTATCGGGTCATGCTCATTACTTTATGTTTTGTTTATCTGCGCCCTTGGGCAGTTTAGTCAAAATGTAGTCAGAGGATCTCTCTGCAAACACAGACCAGGGAGCATTGGGGGCGTTGCATTGGAGGATCACCTTGCCTCGAGCTCTCAAATCACATTACCCACTGAACATCATCCCCCGCAAACTGTCTCCCCATTGGAAAAATGAGTTTTAGTGAAGTGCAAAGCCATGTGTTGCACACTCTGATGGAGATAAGGGGGGGTCTTGGTAAATGGAGGTACAGTTTCCCAAAATAGGGATCGGGACCCCCAAGGTTGTCGCAAGACTCTATGGGTGGGGGTCTCCAATTTAGTGACGTTATTGGTTGCGGTATAGGTCAATTCATCAGCCATTGAAAACCACACTGATTTTTTTTTTTTTTTACAAATTCTTGTTAACTCAATAATAAAATGTCCTTTCAGAGTTGAGTTGGATTAGTTTGTCTCTCATTTGCATATTACGTAATATGGTGTTATGTAAAATGTTTGCTTACAATAGTTGACTATAGCTGATTACATTAGTTCACAGCAATGAAAATTTTCTGAGAGCCCCCTTAAATTCTAAGATGGGCTGTGCAGACGAGATGCAAAGAGACCACGGTCCCTAGCCCCCTTAACGAGCCCCCGGTCCGATGTAGGGCCCCCCGGGGCCCTTGAAATGCCCCTGAAGGTTCAGATAATAACCCTGCATAGGCGATCCATTTCACACATGCCACATTGTTCTCACAGTTATAATAAAGATAAAAAACGATAGCTGCTTTAACATCAGCGTGTTGTTATTGTCACTGTGGGCACTGCTGTCCCTGAGTACAACCTCACAGAGCTCGGGGCTCCACATGGCTTGACTTAATATGATGAAAACATGAAAGGGGGGCATAAATCCTTATTTCTTGTCAGTGGTCGCGTTATGACGACCGAGGTTCACGATTTTTAGCAAATACTTGTCAGTCATTTTCCACCAATGTCTCAGCAAAGACGAGTGGGATGGTTCCTGTCTGTGTCCCCTCAGTGGCCTTCACTCCGCCTGACATCCTGACCGTATCACAACAGAGGAGCACAAACCCCGTTGCTGGGAACTGGTCTTAAAATCAATTTAAAAAAATATCATTCATAAAAGCCAAGTAAGAGAAATGTTCCCATTTTCCACAAAGTCCTCCAACTTAACTTGAACATGGTCAAGACGTTGGCCTAAGTTGGGTTTACAGCAGTCAGCTAACTAAACAGAAACAAACTATACAATGCTGACGTTTAAGTGTGAAGAATTCACGTAGGATTAAGCATTTCAGTGTTCTATTTCTCTTGCTGTTTTCAAAAGACGCGTTTGCGTGTTTCGCTCGTCTCCTTCGAAGGGCGCGGTCTTGTCCGGGGAGCAGCAGGCCGATTTGTGTTCCCGCTATTTGCCTCTCTCCCAAAACACTGAGCCGTTCAGCACAAAGAGAAAAGCCACGGGCCTGTGTGTTCACTCTCCAGTCCTTGAGGACCTCATCTGTGTTTTGTGCCTCAGCTGAGATTTCCTTCTGTAACAATTATGTAACTGTCACCATTTATCCCAGGGCTTCCCAAATGTGAACCAGAAGGATGCAAACCGCTTCCAATTTTCTTTTTGAAAGGCGGTGAATATTGGTTCTTAGGTGTCCCACAGTGCACAGACACAGTGTCAATACCGGCGCTGAGCAATTTGTTTTCTATTTGCAAGTCCACCTGCGTCTCTGCACAGGTCACCCAAACCACAGTCTATTCATCTCATCCTCAGCTGACCTTTCAAGAAATGCCTTCAAATTGACTTTGTCGCCCTCTTTTATTTTTTGCACTCCTCGACTCAGATGTCCTTTCCCAATTGTGTCTCATGTGTCTCACATCTTTTTTGTTCAGGGAAAATAGTGTCAGTTTTGTGACTCCACACCGACATTAACCGCTATATTTAAACCACTGTTATTAAATGGGGTCAGTGGCAGTACATCACCGCCACATAGACCGAAAAAAAAATCTATTTAATCTCAAAAGCTCTCGGAGAGAGAGGGGGCTACAAGACAGCTTTAAAAAAAAAATTCTCTAGATTGTGTTTGAATAGAAGGAACTTTGTTAAAACAAAAGCCACTTAATGTGGTGTGTGGTATCCACGCTCAGAGGTAGAGATGGAAAATGTGATGATGCTGCTCACAGATGTCACCCAAAGGTACTGATCGTCTGCATCTGTCCCTGTGTTACAACTGTCTCAATGCTGGACCTTGAGCTGGCCATGAAAACATTTTGAATACACAACACGCCTTGTATTCCTGTTTCTGTACAGTATTTATTGCTGTGATTGACTTTGATGACATAATGTTGCATGTGTGAGCCGGACGAAGCCCTCGTCATTCTGATACAGTAATGTAACTTCTCTTACCCCCAGGACTTGATTTCTTCAGTACAGTGTGTGTCCCGGAGTTCAACAGTCTCCAGGGGTGAGTTTTTTTCTGTCTTTCTCTCAAGTGAAATTGTCCCACATGATTCCCACAGCGCAGAGCGACAGCGTGGTTTCCGGGCAGTCTTAAATCCCCAAGGATGCTTTTCCGGACACATCCTGAGTCTGTTCTTCTGCACAGTAAATATGTAACAAAGGTCAAAGCCCTGTAGTTCTGACATGCCTTTCATTTATCTTGTGCTTGTTATCAGATAATAAAAGCTTGACAGCATTCTTTAAAAACCTGAACTCCCTGTTTCACTTGGCAGTGTTCAGTGTTTTGTGAAGACCTGGCCTCTAAAGACACATTAGAATTCATTCATATTTCCCAGGTATTAATCTTGCGCAGGACAAAAGCCGAGTGGGATTCATACAATACAAAAAAGATTCCTCTCCACCCACTCACCTCACTCGAACAGGCTAATGTGGGCCTTACCTTGTCCTCACAACTAACAGAAACAATTACAAACCTTTCCCTTCTCCGACCTGGTGTGAACACCCTGTCTCGAGTGGCCTGGGCCCAAGTGGACAGTTGTGAGCCCCTCAGTTCACACCTGGCATGAGGATGCGTCTCCAGTGGCCACTTGTGATCAGATCTCACTTCCCCACTCTATATGCAAATAAGCACGCGAGTCTTTTTCTGCTTGTGGAGACCAAGTGATGTTTGTTTTTAGCCAGTCTCACTGTGACGGACGGGTCCGCCTGAGTGACATGTCTGAGTGAGGGAGTGAGAAGGGAGAGCCGGTCAAGGAGTGGCTGAGCAACTCCAGTGGGCTGCGCACAAGCCCTTCAAGTAAGTTCCTACTCATTTGAAGTAATGAGAAAAAGAAAAATTGGAAAATCGACATGTGGCGGTCAATGGAGTTATTATGGGCCACGTGTGGAAACACAGATTTTTTCGGTTTGGTGGTAATCCCATGCAGGTCAGCTGAGTAGGCGGGTGCTTAAAAATGCGTTTGCGTTCACACTGATAAAAAAGAATGTGGCCACTTGCATCCCAGACCCAGACCAGCCCTTAATGTGGTCTGAGCGATGGGATCTCAAATGTGTCCCAGCAGACAGGTAGCATAAAGGTGAATTTTCCTTGTGTCATTCCCGAGCTGTGCAGTCTTATTTGCCCCAAGCGGCCAATCTACCGACGGTAAGCTGTGAGCCACCTATCCACGGGTACAGTGACTGTGTGTGGTGGTGTTTAAGTGAATACACCAGAGACTCTTTTTTTTCTCGTCTCTGACTAAGTCTTGGGATAAGGACGGATTGTCCTGAAGTCCAAACATTTTCAACTTGGACACGTACTTGCCTCTGTCTGCACCACCTCGGGTGAATTATAGCGTCCGATCACCTCTTGCAGCTCAACATCACCCCCACACCTACCCGACGTTGGAGACGCTGGTTTCACTATGTTCAGACAGTCGTGAGGCTGCTTCTTCCTCTGTTTCCCGTCTACATGCTAAAGTAAGCAAACTATCACATTGCGTTATCAATCATTTCTCTCTACTCTAACTCTCTGCAAGAAAGAGAAAAGGTTTATTTCCTAGAATGTCAAACTATTCCTTCTACACTACCTGTGTTACAAACTACCAATGACATGTACAGTCACAAAGCCTGTAGGCAGTTGTTTTTTAAATTTTTTTTAATCAACTACTTACACAGACACATTCATAGCCTACATACAAAGTACTAAAGTAGCAGTTTGAGTCGTATTTGAATGAATACAACACTTAAAGAACACAACCGTCTAGCTTGGCACAGATATCATAGTACAAAAGTTTTAATGCTGATCTCATTTTTAAAGTGCTGTACATTTTTTAACATCAACGAGGAAGTAAGTAAGTGCAGATTCAGTATTGGCAGATGACAGCTGATTCACCCTGCCGCTCCGCTCACCTAATTCAGATAATATGATAGAAAACGTCTCTGTGGTAAAAAAAAAAAGAAAGAAAAGAACACTCAGTATTCAGTGAACAAATGCAGGTTCGTCTCTTGGGTTCAGGGGCTCCACACGTGTCACTGTGCCTGTTGCCGCACGATGAAAAACAAGCAAATGGCCTTCTTCCTCGAATTAACTGCAATGAATACAAAACTCTGTGTGAAAGGGTTTCATGTGCAGAGGGGCCATGAAACCTTATAAAACCATAAACCATTAAAGACTGTATAAATTGTAGTTGAACTATTTTCCATTAACAGTGGCCCAGTGAAAAAAACGGATGTTTGCCCACGCTGTCGTCTCCCTCTGCTGTGCTTATTTTAATGCACGTAACTTTCTTGGACAAAAAGATGGTAATCACCGTCTGTCTCGCTGCCTAAAAGTCCTCATTTCACAGCCTTCAGAACTTTAAGAGCTCAACGGTGAGAACAAACCCCTTGCCCACATTATTTCTTTGTGTGCTACTTGCAGAGATTGTCATTGTGAGGGGACTTTTTAACTTTTTGAAATAGAGATGAAAATCTTTCATAGGGGCACTTGAATCAAGCACAATCGGTGCCACAACAGTCCTCTGCTTTATCCTTTCATTACGAATATTATAACAATTAATTTGACTTTCATTTACGTATTATATATCATATATATGTAAATATATATGATATATATACTGTATGTATTATGTAAATATATATCACAACTGCAATTTCTTATTCTCGGACACTTTTTTCATGACTACGTTGTCTTGCCTTATTGCTTTCAGATAAACTGTGGCAATCCTCACTTTATGTAAACATTTGTCTTATTTTTGAAAACTGCATCTTTCTTTTTTCCTTTTTTTGATGGAAGAACAGTATATGGATTTTATTTTTTTTACAGTGTTTGACCAACGACAGTTACTGCGTTCATACAGCGTGGAAGTGTCGTCGAGTTCATCTAACAAGACTGAGCCTCAATCTGAGGCTGCACCGATTGTCTTTTAGGACACAGTATCTTTGAGAAAGCCCTTCGGAAGCTGCTGTGGCACAGAGGGTACAGGAACGGATTGATGGCGGAGTTCAACCACAGGAGCCAGAATGTGATCTCGTACCAGTGGTTTGCCACACATTCACCGCTACAGGCCGCGCGGATGATCATCAGTAGAGTGTAGGGAGCCCAGCAAAGCCCAAAAATGCAGACAATGATGGCCAACGATTTGGCTATCTTTTTGTCTCGAGAGAGGCGGGACCCCTGTGTCCGACGACCAGGCGCCATGCACGAGGCCGTGTGCTGGAACAGCCTGGAGTTGACTCTGTTCGGAGAGCACTGCACCCTCTGCATTAGTATCTGACTGGCGTTTGGCTCGCCGCAGGAAGAGGGGGAAAGGACGTCATCGTCCTCGATGACCGCAGAGATGGCGGTGGGCTCGCTGGACGACACCTTCCGAGTTTTGACAAAAAACACAGACCAGGCTCCAGCATCGCCGGACTTCTTATTGTTCCTCTGGGCCCTGCCGTCCTCCTCGGCGCAGGCGCCGCCGCTCTTGTTCCTGCGATGGATGTTCAGGTAAATGCTGAGGTTGAAGAAGGCCACCGACACGAACGGGGTGAAGAACTCGAAGGTCGAAGCGCTGAGCAGAAAGTACCAGGTGAAGTAAAACTCGGCGTAGCACTCGTGGGGCGGGACGATGCTCTGGCCGACGACCGCCTCCCAGAAGATGATGGCTGGGCCGTAGAGGAGGAAGGCCAACACCCACACCGCCACCATCTTGAACACAGCCCGGCGGGTCATGTTCCTTTGTGCTCTGTATTTAACCTGTGCCAAAAGAGGGGCACAAGTGTGACTCAAGAGTGACACACCGTGAACATACACTCTGCTGCTGAGCATTACATTTCAAATAGCCACAGCTGCTCGTGTGGAATGTTAACAGGCCAACAAAGGCACTGGCTTCTGCTCTGAGTGTCTCGTTCAAATGACGCCCTGTTGGTATTGTGCTGCCTCAGAGCGGCAGGCAGACGCTGCAAGGGAGCCCAACTCATGAGCCTCATATATATTCAGGCTGAGAGCCACATTGATCAAGAGCGTGAAAGAGACATCTGGTTTCTCCCAATCCACTCCTCCCTCGTCATCACCACTATTCTGTTTTCACTTGCTCCATCTTCACTTCGCCTCTCCTCGGTCTAACCTCTATCACTTGGCGGGGCTCCTCTAGTCACCAATGTCCTTTTTGTTGTTGTAGATTTTCATCTTTTCTCAGCTAGAAACCATCAAAGGTCTCTCTGCGTTTGCATCAGATGGGATTGTCAGTGGGAGACAATGAAGTTGCAAACTAGCCTGGAAACCAGACCCACCCCCCCCACTTTCTATTTGTCTGAGACGGGTCTGGCCAATCACAACCATTTATCTAAAATGGGGCAGGTTAAGTACGATGACTGACAGAGAAGCACCACTGAAGCGTTTTTTTTATTAACAACCAAGATGGCCGCTGCTGTTGGATCCACCAACGACATCCATGTTGGTTTTTTTAGTTAATCTATATTTCCGGGCATCACACGCTCCGTTGCTCTGATTGGTCGTGGGTCTGCTCTGCAACTGCACCGAAAGTTTCCAGACCCATTCGTAAATGCGATATGACTCCACTTTTTGGAGACAATAAAAATTTAATGGAGCCACCAAAACATAATTCTGGCCCCAAGTCTTCAGAGTGCATTGCAAAGGCAGGTCACCAGAGTGAGAGTGACAAGCAAATGGTTGGCTGTGATATCCCGAAGAGTTTCTAGCGTCAGTCGAGCCCCAGAAACCCTATACCCCACGCTCTATTTCCCATAATGCAGCTCCATAGCGTCGCTTATTAGACGCCTCACTTATTCCACGCCTCACTTATTCCACCTCCTAAAAGATGAGGAAGAGAGAGAGACTCGGTCCTTAATTAAGATTTCCCTGAGACATCACTGTGACAACACCAGGGTTTGCTTTTCAATTTAAGCTGTGTCTGAAATTACGCCCTTATTTAATTCACATTTTTATTTAATTCAGTTAGTAGGGAGCATAAAATGTGGATTTCAGACCTTCATTAATTATCAGCATTTTGCTTCTGTCAGCTGTTGTAATTTTGGTCAAAGAGAAAGCGTAGCAGCCTATATGCCGTGGACACTATATAGTGGATACACACAATGTGGATGCTTCATTAACATGGCAGACAGTGAATGTAGTGAACTACTTAGTAAAAGAGCGAGCAGTACTCATCAAATAAAATTAGCACGTCAAAACGGTGGACTGCCCCTTTAAGTCAATTATATCCACATGTTTGGACTACTGAGTTGACAGACATTGTTTGCATAGACAGTGTTTACTGACCAGATTAACCCCCGCAGGTCAACTCCTCTCCTCTAACTGGCTGGACTAAATTATGGATTAAAGCCAGACACTATGTAATGGAATAAAAGTGGGAGTGTAAATTGGGAGTGAGACGCTTTAGAATTTTACCGTGGCAGCATGTCAGTTACCTTTGTGTGCGCCTGTGTGTGTGTGTGTGTGTGTGTGTGTGTGTGTGTGTGTGTGTGTGTGTGTGTGTGTGTGTGTAAATGGGCACTTCCACAGCCTGTACTTACAGCCCTTGTGACTGACAGGAAGCGGTCATAGCTAATGAGGACAATGTTGAAGACGGATGCGGTGCAGAGCAGGTAGTCCATGACCAGCCACACCTTGCAGAGACCCTTACCCAGCATCCATCGGCCCGTCAGGTTGTACGGGATGTACACCGGGATACAGAAGGCACCTGGAACAGACACGCACACACGTTCTGCATGACGATTGAATCCCAGCACACACAACCACGTTACAATTCAGACCTCTCCAGCACGTGAGTCCCATTCAATTTGCCAAAAGACGACTTGTTCCTATCACAGAACGCCCACAGTGAGTAGGCCTTTACTGTAAGTGAAAGACATTTTAGAAACAAGAAGCAGCCTGCAATGATTGTTGCATTAGAGAAAAGGCTGTCATGTATCGAATGATGCAGATGAGAGCAGCACACTGAGAGGGGGTGAGTGCCTCACCAACTAAAAGAAAATTGAGGCTCTCTGCAAAAATACTACTCATGTATTCAAGCACAGTGTAACACAAGGACGGTTAGGTCATCGTGGGGGAAACCACATTTGACTCACTATAATTACACTGCAGGAAAATGACAATGATCTTTTGGGGGGGATGAGGCGTGATAAGCATTTCACTGGTTTTTCATCCATGGGTGGGAACAAAAGCCAAATGTCGGGGGGGCACAAAGAAGAAGAAGATGGGCACCAACTCACCCACGAGAAAATCAGATATGGCCAGGTTCAGAAAGAAGTAGTTGCTCTGATTCCTCAGGCTCTTGTCCACGATGAAAGCCATGATGACCAGCGCGTTGCCGGCCACCACGACCACCACCAGCGTCACCATGAGCACCGACAAGACCACCACCAGGTAGCCCGGCAGCGCGGCGCCCGCCTCGGACACCGCGGGAGTCAAGTTGCCGCTGGAGTTGGACTCCAGCAGATGCGCGCCCAGTCCGCCCATGGTCAGCGCGTCGCCAGGCCAACCATCGCCGAGCCAACGTGGTGTCACGCGCGGGAGCCGGGGACGAGTCCACCCGGGCGCCCGGACCTTCCGCTCCACTTTGTCAAAGAGTCACACATGACTGAGGACCTGTGACTCCATCAAGACACCCCCCCCCCCAAATTGTCCATTAACAGATCTGTGACCTGGAGACTCGAGCTTAAGTTATATCTATTATTATTATTATTATTATTATTATTAAGTCTCAGATGTATAAAGATAAGTGTATTCCCCGTGGGTGCCCTCTCCTCTGCCCGCTCAGCCGCTGTAGTAACAGCGCTGGCAGCTGGATGTGCGCGCACAGCGGAGTCCACACCGTTTTGTCACACGAAGTCAAGCGTGCTAGTGTAAAACTAAACTCCCGAGTGCAACATCCGGTCTTTGTTTCAAAATAAAACTCGAAGTGCCACTTTTTGGGGTTTTATATACAGTCGATGGTCGAATGCTGCCCAATCGACAGATAAAGAAATATGCGCGCAAGTGGCTATTTCCATGTGTTGGATTACGGTTACTACTGCCTGCCACAACAAGTTATATTCAAATCCACGTGTGTCTTTACAAAAAAAGGCAGGAGACATAAAACACAGGTGAGATATGCACATGCCTGTGATTGTTGTGGTTGAGCCATAAAAGAGATGCGGACGTTTAGTAATTCAGAAATCATTAGACAAAAATCCTTTCCAAAATATTCTGCATGTTTTACGAGACAAAGAGATGAGGCCGTTTCCGGCGCTCTTCGGGTGATTACTGCGCACTTGACGCTTTTTTCCCGTCTTTGTCCGCCCAGGCAGCGACTGATCAAAGGCTGAAGTCTGCAATCAGAAGCCGAAGTGGTCCAGACACATGAAGCAGACTGGGATCAAAAGACCTGAGCTGCAGGCAGCAGGGTGTCTGCAAGGAGCAGGTCATCACCGGCACATCGATATTTAAACCAGTGGCACCAAGCTCAGTGATTTAGTCCAGTAATCCAGAGTAATTCACAGTCCTGATGAATTCACTGGACAAAACTGAGGACAGGAGGGATGAAACCTTCTTCTTCCTTTGGTTGTCCTCATTAGACTGTTTTAGTTTTGTTATCAAGAACAACATGAGAACATCATAGTGGTCCATTTATAAAAAGCTGCAGCCGGAGATCAGCTGCCAGGCATCTGCTCCTGATGATAATAGTTTTTTAGTGTTTTACCTGAAAAATCAATGTTCAATAGTAAACTTCAGCACATACATCCAAGCGAGCCCCAACAGTCCCCTTAAAGCCTATCAAGCTGCAACAAATTACAAACACTCACATATATCCCCCCCATAAATATGCCTGATTGGAAACATAACCTCCTTGGCAAACGTAATAAATATAACCTGATGCACCAGATGGTTGGGTTCTGTCCTGTGAGAAACAATCTTCTTAATAGGGTTAAATTAAATGCCTATCAGAAAAAGGCACGGTAAATCAATATTGAGCTATGGAATGGGTTCAGTGGTTGAGAAACAATATTTAGGGGGGAAATATTAAAAAATCCCCTGTCACATTTCCTTTCATAATGTCACAGTGAATTCCCATGCCTTCACATGCTTACTGTCACTTAGGCCTTGTAAACTAGGTGATCTCAGACTGACCGTGTTTCTAATTTGAGGGTTTACTGTGTTTGACTCGCTGCTGCCATCAGTACTTGTGCTTCATTTGGATCCTTCTAATAATCCAGGCTGAATCCAAAAATCTAATTTGAGACAGGCTTGACCCAAATCGTCCCTGGGTGTGTTGTCAAAATCAGCGGGCAATAGCAGCTGGATGAATGAAATCTGAGATTCTCAATCTGTTCTCCTCAGCCTGAAGTATGAATTTGGCTGCATGCGTTCTTCGCAAGCCGCTAGGAAAATTAGGGGGCTGAGACTATGGTATCGGTGCGATGACGGCTCGTCAGGGAGGAACAACTGTCTGCTGAGTGCATTAGCTGTAATTATTCTCATTTCAACGGTTGAAATGAGCAGGCAGCTTCGTACAGGATCACCGAGGACATTCCAGGACCTATTGTGTTGTCATTCAAATCAAATGTCCTTCTAAGATCATGCGCTCAGTTTTACTCCCCCAAGATACTACACAGAGATAAAAGCATGTGGGGGGGATTTTTTTTTTTTTAAATCACAATAAAAACAAAGATGTCAGGTCGTGGCGGTAGAACCTAAAATGCCAAGTGAACAGATGAGCTCTGGATATTTTTAGAAAACAGCCCTGTGCTGCCTATAGTGGTTAATATGCAGATGGTGTCCTACCAGGGATTGAGTGACACCAAGACGAAGAGGTGCGCGAAACCCCACAGGAGCCAGTGTGAGGTTTATCTCAAGTCGAATATATATATATATATTTTTTGCAGGCTTCAACTGGAAGTTTAATGCACTGGAGGAAATGGACATGTGAATTCTGTGAGTGTGTGAGTGTTAGTGTCGGTAAAAAACTAAGTATCGTAGCAGCCTATATGCCGTATAGGATCATATTTCTTGGAAATGCTGAATGACTTGTGCTTTTCATTCAAATGTAGATTCGGCTGAGAGGCATGCAGGGATTGAATGGACATCATGACAGACATGACAGGATGCTGAGGAAATATTTGCCGTCCTCCTGAACAAAAGCATTCATTCAGGTGTGTGATGATTTTATTGTTTTTCCAATGATGTGACTCAATAATCCTAGTGTGACACTAATGGACGTAAAGAAACGCCACATTCTGCTAACGTTCGGTTTGTTTGATTGTTTTAATCAAAAGAATGTACTGTAAACATTTCATTTCAAAGCTTACTTGTCAAGATTTGTGCAATATAAATTCGAGGGTGAAAGCAGCCATCTAAAAATAACAATTTAAAATTCCTCGGAAACATTTGAATAACTTAGTTCTTTTTGAACAAATTATTTGCATTTGCAAGGAATTACCGTTCGTATCCAAGGAGATGAACCTCAACTCAAAACAACCTCTTCACTGAATGTGAAACAGCGAAAACGGTACAAATGTGTTTGAGTAAAAGCCTCTTGTCTTCTCTGAAATTCATTTCGTCTTCTTGCTTTTTGGCCTTTTGCTCTTCGCTCCTGATCTGGTCGCCTCTTCCTGTGACACAAGAGGAAAACATTACAGAATGAATCATAATTATCTTACATTAACACCGTTAAATGGTGCTTTTACCATACTTAATATTTCTTGGGTGTTTCCTGCTGTGTTCCCCTGGCTTGCTGAAATGACAGTGTAATGCAATTTCCTATGTACTGATTAGCAGGCACCATAATGTTTTAATGTATTCCAATAATTGCATCAAACACTGCATTCTTAAGTACTCTTATAAAACACTCTCCAATAATTATTACTGACAATACAGGCTGCCAACTCCTAGAGCTCTCAGCACATTAACAGCTTGTCTGGACAAAAAACAAGCACAAATGATAATTCTCTGACTCTCTACAGCAGGGCGACAAATATTAAAAGAAAATGTGAAAACATGAATGCAGCCCCCTTCATCAATTATATGGTGTTTGAGGTTTGAGGTCTCCCCCACAGTTTTAGTCAACGGAAAGTAGCCTGGTTACTGTATCTAATAAGCAATTCTCTTACTTGAAAGCAACTTTTCCTCTTGTGAGGTCCTTTGTAAAACCAGTGGTTCAAGGCTCTTGTTTTCTTATACTATTTTCCTCCTGCATCCAACTCAAGTTCAGAGATTTTATCTCATTTTATATTCCCCTATGGCAAAGAATACAGTACGTGCTCTCTTCCACAGAATGATTGAACTGAAACCTGAATTGCTTTGTTTTTCATGGACAATAGAAAGTTCCATGCCGCCATCAGAAACATTTTTTCATAGACACAGATTTAAATTGGTCTACCTCGAGGGGCAATTCTGGATCCTATTTTGTTTCCCTGTATTTACTTCCTCTTTTCAAGAATCTTGGCAAGCAGTATTACGCTAGAGATGGCAATGTCTGTCGCTGAGTCCATTATCTTGGTCCATACTTAAAAAGCTTGACGACTACAGGATGGATTTTGGCATCTGGTAGCCGAGCGTTTAATGCAGCTGGTCATTTCATCAAAAGATGCATAGAAAATGCCTAAAACAGTTAAAACACAACCACAAATTAACACATGAATGGACTCTTGGGAATAGGGGGAATAGGGGGAATAGGGAATATTGCACAGACATGCATTTGTCCTAGTGGATGAATCCCCATGACCTTGTTGATCCCCGGACTTTATCTCTACTGCCACCAACAGGTGGACATTCTTAAGATATCTCAACAGGTTGTATTTGGATACATTGCCATGAAATCTGGTTCATCTCACAAAAAGATTTGATCTCAATTGAACCCTTAAATGTCACATCACTTTGTCTTTTGAAGGTTTTGATCTGCTTAGGAGCAGCACAGAGAGATCCGGTAGGCCATTTTGAGGTCACCCTAACTAAATGTTTCCATTAATCACTTCTATTGTAGAAATGTTTCAGGCCTGAATGATTGCACTGGATTTTTTTTACCCATCATCAGAAAGCTTTAGTCAGACTTCAGTCAGTTTAGGCCAAATAGAACTAAGCTGTTTGTTTTTTAACTGTTACAGCTATTTGTCGAAGCACTTCCCGAGCTGGAATCCCTCCATCCACAGGCAGTGACGTCGAATCAGCTGTCCCAGAGTCCAGGCTCGACATCCGGGACCAAAACGGAGCCGTTGCTGTCAAGGTGCGCATGAAATCAAGTGAGGATTTTCACAGTGGGCTGATGGGGGGTTTTGAAGTCAGATACTCTTAGGAGTAGGTTTGCAGTCCCTTTAATCTATCTATGGCTGCGGCTCAAAGGTCGATCGTGTTATCAGTGGAATAACTTTGCAGAACACAAAGACAACTTCAAAGCAGACTGGACCTAACTTCTGGCTGGTGAAAGCCAGGAGAGACTGTTTGATCTCCAGAACATGTGGCAACCAGACACTTCAAATGGACCAATATTCGGAATACATCGGCTATTGAAAAGTTACTGTGGAAACAAAGCGAGGCCGACATGCACTGCTTATTAAAATAATAGACCCATGTCTCACTACATCCTGTAATATAAACAGTCTGACGATGTTGAAATAACTTGGTTAGAAAAAGGCAAGGAAAGAAAACTTAGCTTTCAGATAATTGTCGGAACATTAGAGTGTAGTTCAATTAAATCACAAGACACCAGGTGGTTTTCAGCCTCAGCATCAGAATACCGAGGGGAAGTCAAAATTTGACTGACGATGTGTCAAAGGAAGACGACAGAGTAATACGCAAGAGGCCCGGAGAGTGGCTCACCAAGCAGGCAGTGTATCCCTCATCCACCAGGATGTTTCTCGCGCAGTTGTTGATGTGTTTGAAGCGGTCGGGACCCAACAAAATGCCTCCGTACCACCGAGACACGACCACCATGACATTACGCACGTCCAGAATCTGTGATGAGAGACACACACGTGGTACATGTGAAATGAGTGTGAATTTGTCAGAGCTGCGAGAGAGACACACAAACAATGAAGTGGGACACGTCACCGTTCCCCGGCAGTCATTTTCAAGCAGCCAAGTATTTCACACCAGCTGCGAAGTGGTGGTAGAATCTTCATTGCGTGTATCTGACTCAGCTGTCAAAAATATAAAATCAGACAAGGTAAAAAGATAATCCCTCGAAAAGACGTAACCACAAAAAGACCATTGAAACAATTATACAAAAATCTATTACATTAACTTGGATCAAAAGGCAGCTTTAGTTAAGATTCTTTTATATGCTATGCACCTGTCACTGACGCTGAGGTGTGAAATCGCAATAAAAACAATGATTCACATGACTGCATGTACATGAAAGAGGTAGCTCCTTATAATGAACCCACAGATAGTCACCAGCCAACTCCTCAGCTCCCCTCAGCACTAGTGAGACAGTATTTAAATCGTCTTCGATCACCGTTACCATTGTCCCGCCAGCAGCTTTGCTCTTTTGGTTCGAAGACTTTCTATCACTGTTGTTTCCAGATGCAGCAGCCAGCTGCCTTCATCGGTCGGGCCTCAAGCCACTGCACGCCGACCAGCCGGGGGCTCAGTGAATGGAAGTGAAACACATTACATTAGCTACGGAAAGGAGATCGAAGAAAAGCCTAAATGTGTGTGATTTGGACAGTTGGAAGACACTGAAGTTTGGGATAATTTTACAGTTTTTTCAAATGCCTCATGACAAAAGGGAGACTCAGACCAACAGGACATTTTCTGGAACAGGAGGCAGGACATGATGATAATTGCGCTGCGGAGAGTCTTCAACATGCCCACTCTCTCGCTGTGAATTTTCGAGAGACAGTCTCTGCTGTACTCTCACATGAGCTCACTTGGACTCGGTCCGAAAAAAGGCCTGGAGCAACATTTGCGCCCTCACATACAGTCCCTCTGGACAAGTTCAGGAAACTACCTGGACTTCAGTGCATGTCCGAATGCAGCTTAAGAATGTACAATCTGTCGTTTGAAGGGGGAACTCATCCAAAACTGGCAGCTGACACTCTTAATCAGATCTTTCTCTCACGGGCAGAGAGCACAAATCTAAATGAGGAAATTGAGGGGCGAAAAAAAAGCCATGTGGAGAAGAAGGAGATAAGAGAGGAATAAATTAAGCAGAAAAACTCAGTACGCTGAGAGTGTCACAAGTAGAGGATTAATCAGCGTATTGCTCAGAAGGAAAAGCAGGAAGAGCACAGACCTGATGCCATCACTCCAGTTGCAGTTTAACCTGCTCTTATGTCATACATGAAAGGAAGTGGCCGCGTCTCCGTTTATCTGTCTTGGCTGATGTGTTAAATGGGTTTACTAGTTCTTTTGAGAAACATCGGTTTTTCAAATAGTCCGAAATCAATAAAATACCCGTAATTTATTACACGCCCCCTTAAGAGTATTGCAACAAGCTATCAACACAACTTTATGGAGTTGATTCAGTTATGTGTTTGTTCACATCCAAAAGCCACAGAGCAACATTAGCATTAACACGGATATGAGCAGGGACAGTGAGACAAAACGGTAAAGCTGTGGGCTACAAAACCAAAATAATGATTTGAATGACACAACAATGCAATGTACAACTGTACAGCTGTAGACCACTGCTGGTCATTCTTTATGGGTTTGTCACTATAGGTGACATTTGTCACATTACTCATCTAACCCATTGTTAATGTAAGGAATACTTACAGTATAAGAGTGGCTTTAACGAGAAGAGTCAAGATATATGTAGATGACAAAAAAAAATATTGTTTCCCAGGCCTGACGTCTCACTAAGAAGCATGAAAAATGGATTAACAAGAGTTGCATACTCTTTGACAAGCTTCCCAATATGTAATGGCCTGTGTACCTAAATGTTTCAACATCCGTGTCCTTTTTTAGTCTTATCTAACAAAAATGTAATTTAAGCAAAAAATTTGAGCCAGGTCTGTCTGTGCAGTGTTTTTCAGTGGCTCACTGTTTTGGAAGGGAACATTGTATTAGTCAGCTTGATTCATCAAGTTCAGTTTAGCACATCATAGTTTCTGCCGCACGCACACACACACACACACACACACACACACACACACACACACACACACACACACACACACACACACACACACACACACACACACACACACACACACACACACACACACACACACACACACACACACACACACACACACACCCCGATAATCCCAATGCACCGATGTGTTTCTCTAAAGGGGTCACACTAGCAGAGACGACCACTGTCATGTGAGTGACTGTGAACTTTAACTTGAGTCATGAATCTGACACAACTTTGCACCCTCTGGTAACGTTTATGACAGAAGTACTACAAGTCACCGCCGAGTGAATCATGCTGCCATCTGACAGCACAAGCCAGTGACAAGTGCATCTTTGATACGTGAAATGGAAAGATTAATAACTGCGTCAAATCACTATTGTGGGACCAACTTTCCCTGGAGAGGCACAGAGTTGCAATTTGTCACACGTGATTTAAATACTAGTGGTGTGGGTTTTACTAGTGCAGTCATGTAAAATCATAAAGACTCTCTGTGTCTCTGTGTAGTTATATCTTTCTCAAGAGGCATGTGTACATACAGTAATATTTGTTTGTTTGTTAGAGACCTTTCATGTTGTGTACAAAATGTTCTAATCATTATGTTACTGAGGCGGGTCGTGTATAGTATACATATTTGACTATATCCAATGCACATGCATCGCCCCTCCATTTCCATTTATATTTCATTAGGCGAACCCAACAAACTGCCAACTGAATGTATACTGCATCTACTGGTTCAATAAATCAAGAAACGGCACTGTTTTATACAAACGACAATAAAAAAAAAAAAGAAAATTCAAAAATGTTACCGCCAAGTAAGCTGAACAAAGAGAGTGAGACAATATTTAAATGTCTTTTATCTCTGTTACAATTGTCCTGCTAGCAGCTTTGCTCTTTTGGTTTGAAGAGTTTTTATCACTGTTGTTTCCAGATGCAAGTTATTCAAGGATGTAATAACTCTTTTCCCCCCTGGAGCTGATTCACTACCAATCACAATAACTTTTAGAGTTTCCAGTGTGAACACACCATGTCTACTCTCAACCTCCCTACAATTACTATGTCGCATGGATCTGAGACACTGAGGCTGATTAAAATTCACTTTCATTCACCCATATTTCCTGCCATTTTATTAACAATACAAATCAAAAATGAACCAAAGAAGTAATGACAAGCTTAACTAATGATAAGAAAAAATATTATTAGTTACACAATGTCCTAAACACCGATGGCGTCTTACTTTTATTTTCTTTAATTTTATTTTGTCATTTTAATATAGGCCACATTCTATTATTAGCTATTCAGCCTCAGTAGTGATGTACTAGTCAAATCACAAAAACAAAATTGATGATTGAATGAATGTCGAGTTCTTGATGTTATCTGACATCTTCATTAAGACTTACTTAAATATTTTGGAGAAAAGGTAAATAGTTACTTAAAACAAATGCAGATTACCCCCGTAATGTTTTAAGATGTACAATTGGTATATGTACCAGTTTTGAACAAATCATTATGATCACTTTGATCATGCAATGTGGAGTTGCATAGGACAGACTTCATTGTGCTACAGGAACATGCCTTGAAAGGTAAATGGGAACTAGAATGTGACATTTGAGTATATTGTCAGTGGAAAGGTCCTGCACACTATGAAAATGAATGAGGCAGCTTACAACGGCCTAGGATCAAGGATGCAAGAGCCAAAATAAAGTGGGATGCATCAAGGAAATTGAACAATGTGGTTGTAGTATTATTTGTGGGCAAAAGCTTTGTGAGTGACAAATGATAACCTGCAGTAAGTGGAGCAATCTCCCCCCTGCAGCTGTCTCGCCATCGTCCTCACAGTCCTGCAGGAAGCTGTGCTTGTCCTCGCAGAAAATCCTACAACAAACAGATTCGCAACGGCATTGGCGTTAGGGCGGGAGAGCAATAAAACATTTTTGGTCAGAGAATGATGCCGTGACACCGGCGGCTTCTTCATCAGAAGACTTTTTTTAAGTGGTGGTCTAAATGTCAACATCCCCTTCCTATGAGTAATGACCACCCAGGCAGTGCATCAGCAGCTCGACATCGACCTCATTAGACCACACTCAAAAAACCTTTCACAGGCAAAGGAAAACACACGAACACACGAACACGCACACACGCACACACACACACACACACACACAGGCACATCTGTTCACATAATACACATAACTGCCAGAAAAGTCTTTCAGTCATTTTCTCTGGTGCTTTTTTGACCTTTAACTGTAATAAAAGTAATGTGCCCTTTAGAGTACATAGTCAGGCCTTGAATCTCTACTCAACCCTTTTTTTCTCTCCTTTAATTAGACACACTAACCCACGAGTCAGCATGAATTGCATTATAAAGCCATGACAAATACTGTAAGATATATACAGGCAGGTATTTGGACACTGACACTTTTTTTGTGTATTCTTGTCTCTATATTTAAAATGAAACAATCAAAATGTGATTGAATACTTGTTGCTTTAATTAAAGGGGTTTACCGATAGTCCCTCATTTTCAGAGGCTCAAAATTACTTGGACAAACTAACATAATCATAACGAAAGGATTGTTTTCAATGTCTGGATGAAAATTCTTTGTAGTGAGTGGGTTAGGGTTAGGGTGAAAAAGCCCTAAGTGAAAAGCTCCTTTGGGTTGAGATCAGGTGACTGACATGGCCATAGAAGAATATCCCATTCATTTGCCCCGAAGAGATCTGGGGTGGCTGCTGCAGTATGTTTTGGGCCATTAATCATCTGCACTACGGTGAAGTGCCGTCCTGTCAGTTTTCAGCATTTGGCTGAATGGGAGCAGAGAGTAAAGAGTACATCCTGCTTCTTCCATCAGCGGTCGCATCCCCAATACACACCAGTGACCCAGTTCCTACTGGCAGCCATACACGACCGTGCCACAACGCTGCCTCCAGCATGTTTGACAGACGATGGGTTATGCTTTGGATCATGTTTTTTTGGGGGGGCAAATTCTGATCTGGCCTTGAGTGTTACCATTGGTTTGCATCTTGTTGTAAATCCTCTGTATTAACATTCATGATGAATCTCCAGAGTGATGATACGTCTGCTTCCTTGGCTGGATGTTTTGAAGGGGGTTTTCTTCACCGGGGAAAGAATTCCGCGATCATCCACCTCAGTTGTTGTCCGTGGTCTTCGAGGCCGTTTGTTGTTGCCGAGCAGTAGATTCCTTCTTTTTTGGGAATGTACTAAATTGTTTGATTAATTGGGCCACATTTGTTGCTCTCTCTCTGATGAGGTTGTTTTGTGTTTTTCCGGCCAAAGGAGATGGCCTCGTTCATTTGCATCAAACACTTCATACTGAGAGCTCCACTGAGCAGCTACCAAATGCAGGTTCAACCCTTGGAATCAACTCCAGACCTTGTATCCGCTTCATTTGTCCTGGAATAACGAGGGAACAGGCCACACCAGGCCATATAAACTGCCTGCCAGTCAGTCGTCCAATTATTTCTGAGCCTCTGAAAATGAAGGAACTATGTGTAAGGAGGCTGTAATTCCTAAAAGGTTAATGCGATACTTTTGTGCAACCTGAAAGTCTACACTTCAATCCCATCTTGTCTGCTTCATTTCAAATCCATTGTGGCAGTGTACAGAGGCTAAATTACAAAAATTGTGTCACTCTCCAAACACTAACCGGACCTGACTGTATACATATTGAACATTACTGACCTGTATGCATAAATATTATGAGTGGCACTAGCAATCTTCTTGTTTTCATATAGCTTTTCCAGGACCATTTTAACCTGCGGCACACGGAAAGCGGAACAATAAACATCATGACTTATTCCTCAGTTCACTCTCACATGTTTCTACATTGTTAGTGGAGATGAAAACTGCTGATAAAAGGACGTTCTCCTGTGATCTACCTCAGCAATGTTTTATATATAAACCTCCTTCATACCAAAATGTACATTATTTTAAGAAAAGGAAGTCAGTCGATGACAACTTTTGATGTCAATGTACTGTCGGACTTTAAACATCATCAGCCAACTGTTTAGGTTGGGAAATCACATTTCACAGAAATAAAAATGAGTTTGAAAGGTTACAAATACATTTTTTACGGTAAACTCAGATTTTTTAACAAATATTTTTAAATAGGATTTGACAAATTAAAAACTCTCGTTCATTTGCGCACAAACAGAACCGACAGGACCGTGAGGAAATATATAGCAGATTTTTACAAAAGTTGTTTTGCTTTATAATCGCTTACTGCCCCTGTAAGTACTGGAACATATTTTACAACCATTGCAACCATCCACACACAGATTGTAAATATGTTATAGTCCATAAAGCTCAACTTTCCTTGAAACCTTTGCCCTTCACTCATACAAATGCATTTCACCGTCATGCAGGATATTAACCATTATTAGGTTAATCTTATTTCACATTTCCAGTGCTCCTTTAAAACGTTACACCTTGGCCTTTTTTGTTTAGTGTCTAATTGTACCACAAAGATCATTTAAGACTGTGGGTCAAAAGAAGACACTTTCAAATTTAGAAATTAAGTTACACTGATCAGCCCCACCATTATATTTTATGTTTTAGCTGACTGGTGTAGTCTTTCACAAGAAAAATGTCTAAATCCTGGACAGCTCTCAGATTTTTCAATTAATCTACTTTTTTGAGGACGAGTACAGATCTTTAAAACATTTTCATCAGAATGGCTCTTCACAGCAGGTGGAAGCTTTCAAGACGGGCCGGTGCGTTGGCAGAGAGCCGGAGGGGGATTAACAAGCAGGAATGAGTAATTTCAGTTTGGGAAATTGCTGCGTAAATTATCACATTCATATCTTTTCTACACTTTACAAGATCCTCGTCATGGATTTTCAAGGCAAAACTTGTACAAGGTGTCATTTGCCATTTGTCTTCATGCTTTAAGAAAAATAAGGCATGTTTACCATACATCCTGTAGGGGCTGTATGTTTTTACTATGCCATTTTGCTGTGTTAAATGGTCCTTCATGTGTTTTACCTGTCTGGGGGTCACCACAGGTGCCAAGTGCGGCTGGAAGGTGCTGCGTCGGTCTGAGATGGTATTTCCATGATTAATTGCTGGTAACTCCTCATCTGCATGAAAATAATTGTCACACATCATACGTGAGCTGCGTTTTGAATGTTCATCGCTGACTGCAAAGAAACAAAATGAGTGGTACCGTATGAATGATCCATGAAGAGATGTGCATTCTCTGTGTTCAGTTTGAGAGTCCTGAAGTCAGGTATGTCTTCATCATCCACCTCCTCCTCTGCCGTAACGTTCACCTTCTCTGGTTGATCCACTGGAGGAGATCATGGCAAAAAAAATATGATGTCATGTTAAAGAAAAGTTGTTGTTGTTGTTTTTAATCCCAAACCTGAAAAGGGTCTTCACTGGTCTTCAGGCCAAGCACCTTGTCATTAAAATGACCCTTACATGACCTTAACACAGATACCAAGACAGACAATTCATAACGGATGACACAAATCACTAGAACCTGACTAACACTGCTTTTTTGCGTACCAATGAAGTGGCTGATATCTTATCACAATAAATTAGAAACAGTTATCTAGGTGTAGGGTATACTGTAGCTCCAAGAGGCTCTTTTAAGTCTCTAATAGACGTGTCTCCCGAATTTCATATGTCCAAGTGAAACTTAACGAGGTACTTTATAAATATTTGGTCACACAAATGTTTTTTGGTTATTGTTTTTGTTGTTGTTGTTTTTTCTCATTCAACCAAACGTTATATTCAGTTATTTTCTCTCCCTTTTCATTTCCTTCTCTGTAAATTGTGCATCTCCCGCCTTATCTCCGCCCCCCTCTCTTTCTCCCTCTCTCCACTATGTCCCTGGAATCTGAATGGGAATAAGCCTGTCGGAGCCGACTCCTCTGAGCTGAAGTGCTGTGAATGAACTGCAGACGAGGGACGGGTTGCATCACTCACAACAAAGGGAGGGGAGTATATAGTTTTCGAACTAGTTGCTCACAGGAGACTATCTGCTTCGATAGTATAGACACTGCAGGATCCAAGACCGCCCGCCGGCCCGCCCACCTGCCCGCCCACCCCAGAAAACCTAATCAAAGCTCACACTTGGGGAAAAATCTTTACTTTGGGAATCTTTTACTCTTTTTTTTACACTTCAAAAGACTCTGCCACAGTATGAGAGGACATTACAGAGATATCGATCTTAATTCAGCTCTCACTCAAAGTCAGACACAGATGGGTTTTTTTAATGCCCCTAAAGGCTTTTGTGTTCATCTTATCACAGCCTTACACCACATCAGATAGCTGCATCACTAATGGAGCAGCATCTTAGCAGAACGTAGGTGGACGACACCGTGCGACGAGGCTACGGGAAGTGAAGTAGATTCATCTGGACATTTGATACGATTTGTTTTTAAAGAAATTATCAAATTATTGACACACAAAACAGAAACAGATGCCTGAAAAATGAACTGTGTATGAACCCCATTTAGACTTGATCTCCTCAGATATTCACGTCGTGAATCTCCTTTCTCTTTTCAAAGTGACACACTCTGATTAAAGATATGAAGAAAAAATATGTCAATGCTGTTAACGTCGTGTAAACATCCAACCAATCCAAATGTCTTTTTAAAACAAATCTCCGGCGTTGTTTAGCATTTCATCGTTTATCTTACATATGTATTTATAATACTGTATAATACAGGGGCAAGTCCTGGAGCTCCTTCATTTCCATCTCCTCTACTTTGGTCATCACCAGCCTGAGAAGGCTGATATTTAATGGATGTAGCTTTAGTCATGATTTTTTTTTTCATGATATCATGTACATGTACAGTATGTAGTCATCAAGAGCATTTTTCATTGAGCCATTGCTTTAAATTGAATCAACCTATAACAAGTCAGCTAGTAGCAGTTTTTGAGAGTGTATGCATTATTAGCTGACGCTCACGGGCTAAGGCTGAGACAATTTGCGTCGTCAATCCTTATTTGCAAAAAAGTTTGTTCACTCCTGCGTGAAATTCAAGACTCACTGTTTGGTGAATTTCGAGTGGCTTTGTCCCACTTATCACACACCACACATATGTTGTGTGCTTGACAGATGTAGTTACAGTCACTAAGGGACGCATAAAGCATACATTTAGATTTTTCCCACCTCACCTGTTTCTGAGCTCTGGGATTTCTCCACCAGGAGTTCTCTAATTTTCTCCACCCACAGGTAGAGGATGCTCTCCCCAGCATGCTCCCTGTTGAAATTTAAACATCCACATTGCATATTCCACAGACTGAAGAGAGACCACACTGAAAGCAATCATGAAAGGCTTTTGTTTGGGCTAATATCACTCCACAGTACCCCCTCGTGAAGTCAGAAATTATCCGAAGCACTCACACATAGAGGTCTTCCAGGCTGTTTGCCAATTTGGCCCTCTCAGCGCCTCGCAACCACGCTGCACTACAAAAGCCGAGAACAAACAGAGGATTATTGAAAAGGACAAGGAGTGGGTTTTTGAGTGCGATGTTGTTATATCGGTTCGGCAGATCAAGATTACATTACAAAGGCAAATTGACTTACTTGACCTGGTAGATGGGGGGGGCCGCGCTGGGATAATCAGGTGGGAGAATTATCTGATCAATAAGAAAAGATTCATTAACTGGATGGCAAATAAACTACCAAGGGCCAGACACTTTGATGCAAAAAACTAATTTCCCCCACCTGCAAACACGCCGTCAGTTTCCGCTCCTCCAAATTGCTGGATATTTTGATGCAAAATATTCTGGACGCTTCATCTATAACGCACCATTCATCACCATATATAGATGACAGAGCCTCGACCTCTTCGAACTGCAGGAGGGGGAGTCAGAACAGAGTGAACACATCACACAAGTATGAATGATTGCATGAGGTCATTTCAGCATTTGGACCAGCGATGAACTGAAAGCTTCAACATCTAACCTAAAATGATCCCCGGGGGGAGGCGGAATAAGGAAATGATATATTGTATGTTCGTACTGTCACCAGTTTAATTTGTCTTGTCAACTTATCCTATTTGTATTATTATTATTAGGATTATTAGGATTATTAGGATTACGTTTCCATTACAAAATAGCATGTCAATCATATTCTTTTGTCAAACAAAATACGCAATGACATTTCTGGTTACAGTGTTACAGTTTTTTTAAAACACCACAGGACAGGTATTGGATACTGTGACCTGAATGTAAGGTCAGCACAAGCTGCAGCTAATCTACACCAGAGACAAGGGTTAATTATGTCTTCTCGGGATGGTGTAAATCTCTGTCCATGTCCTGTCTTCTTGTGTTTCTGTTTTTTTTCATGCTGCACTGTGTTGATGGGTGGCCCCTGTGCACCGTGCAGCAGCATCACCTGCATATGTGTTAATGAATCCAGGCAACTTGGGAGCAACCCGCAGAGGGACTGTGTGTGTGTGTGTGTGTGTGTGTGTGTGTGTGTTGACAGCTTGTCAGAGCAGAGGCAGCTTCTTACTTGAGACTGTAGATCTCCATCATTCTCCAGATCCATGACGTCGGCCATCTGTTCATTGCGTCATCAGGTGTCAGCCGTTTACACGTGAAATGAAAGGGTCAGTGAAAAAACAGCTCAGACAAAACTCCGAGCACGTAAACTCGTAGAAGTCCAGCCTCTACATGTGGGAGTCTAATCTGCTTCCAGGGCAAACAAACGGATTGGGTGCGTGTGTTTTGACTTCCGGGTTCCGCCGTGTTTTCGTTCAACAAAGAACGAAACATCATGATAAAACAATCCGCTGCTCAATGAACACAGCAATGGCCTGTTTTTAAGCTTTTTCAAAAGCCGCAGATAACGTGCAAGCGTTCTCGTGTCTTAAATATTGTTTCTGTTAATCGTATTCTGCGTTTGAAATAAGTCTCTCGGCTTTTATTTTGAAAAGGCGCGATTTGCCCGGGCGTGTTCCGCTCTGCGGAGATCAGCTGATGCTTGTGTAAACAGACCACAGAGAATGTGAGGTAGAGAGAGAGAGTGACACCTACACACACACAAACACACATACACACACACACACACACAGCTGTACTTGTGCACCGGACAGCTGAGTGTCGGTCACACACGGTGCATGTGACATGTGAGTGACGGTGTGATGCGTCGTGTCGCTGCAGCGGAGCGGCAGGAAACTCCAGAGGCTCCGAGCGGCTCCTGTCATCACATGTCATCCACCGAGAGAGAGCAGATCTGGATTTGACCTCAGAGGACTGGACTTGTTGAAGCAGTAAGTGTGTGTGTGTGTGTGTGTGTGTGTGTGTGTGCGTGCGTGCGTGTCGCTCGTTACTGTCTCTCCTACTGTCTGATCATCATGTCCTCTGATGACTTGTCAGCCTGTTGCCCCTGGTCACAGCTGCTTCAGGCAAAATCCTCTTCTCATTACAAGATGAGTGTACATCATACATTCACCCTGCAGCTGTGGGTCTAATTGATCTATCCATTACATTATGTTCTGTAATATAATTTATATGTTTGTTGAATTCATTTTTCCAGACTGTTTAAAGTCTGTTCACTCTCATGTCTGTTCTGCAGAATCTGGAAAAGCAAACATTAAACCTTGCAGCGGTGGAAGAAGTTTCTAGATCTTAAAAGTGTTAAAATACTGAGTCTCAACGGAAAATTCATATTTATAATGTACTGTAAAGGTACAGAGGTATTATCAGGCAAATGTACTAAGAGTATCAGAAGTTAAAGTACTAATTCTGTCCCTCAGACTCTTGTGTTATTATGTATCACATAATAAGATTGTGAATACAGATGTAACAATGCAAATGTAGCATTTAATTGTTGCTGCTCTTTTATGTATAGTTTGTTATTTCAGTCCAGTGGTTCCCAGCCTAGGGGATTGGGCCCCTCCAAAGGGTCCCAATACAAATCTGAGGGGTCGCTGGACAATCAACTGTAGGGGCACTAAGACATTTCAAAAGAAGTCAAACAAAAGTCAAAGGAGAAATTGGATTAAAAACTGTGATAAATGAATACAAACGCGAATCAAAAGGGACTTTAGATATTGACAATAGAAACGTGAAAGAAGACTTTGCAGGCCGACTGATCGTTGTCACTGCATGTGTCTGGACTTTTTGGCATTTTTCACTAACACTCGGATCAGATTATGAGTGGAAAGACAGGTTGAGAAAAAAAACATTAGTGTCACATGGTCTACAACAGAACCTGTTTTTGCAGACATCACAGTGACAGTGTCCGACCTGTTATCACTTGTCAATGTGGTTCACTTCTCCTTCCTCATTGTCATGTGACAGTAACACTGTCTAAAGCAAGCTTTCTCTTTTTTGTCTCTGCACACCAGCATTTTGATTGCAAATATACAGTGTCATGTTGACTCAGGCTGTATTATGGGGGGGAGGTGGATGTGTTTACTTCCTTTAAGGCAGATCTGGTGACTCCTCTTTTTTTCTCTTGTGACTTCTTCCTCACGTGTCCTTAACAATGAAGGATGACGACTTATTAAGCAATTTAAACTCGGGGGACTTCTCCAAACTGAACACTGTGGAGGGTTTCTAAAGGGGCAGTCCGCTGATTTTAGACATCAAGTTCAGTTGATTCATCACAACACACACACACACACACACACACACTTGTTTCTTCTGCAGGGGTCCATGGAGGAGCTGGAGCCAGAGGAGCAGTTCCTGCGCTGTGCCCGTAATGGAGATCTGCCTGGGATTCAGAAGCTCCTCATGTCCACGATCAAGGAGGAGACACGGATCAACATCAACTGCAAAGGTACGTGATAACCACCGGGGAATCTTTCAATCAGAGTGTGTTGGTGTGATGCAGTGTGTAATGTTCTCTCAGGTAAGAGTAAGTCAAACCTGGGATGGACGCCTCTTCACTTGGCTTGTTACTTTGGACACAAAGATGTAGTGGAGGAATTGCTCAAGGTAGAGTAGTCATAGATATTTCAAATCCTATCACACCATTCTGAAAGTTTGAAATTAAATCATGGTTAAGAGTGTGTTGCTACACTCTGCAGGCGGGGGCAGATGTTAACTTGCCCAATAATATTGGAGATTCGCCGCTGCACAAAGCCGCCTTCACGGGAAGAAAGGTACGTCACTGTGTCGTCATAATTCCATTCAGATTCTAATCTTTGCATCTCTTTGTCGATAGTATGATTCTGTGCATGTATTCATCCATTCAGTCGAGAAATCAATCAATCAATCAATCAATCACGTATTGATCAGGAGGTTGTCATGCTGCTGCTGCACTATGATGCATGCGCTACTGTCATCAATGGGACAGCACAGATTCCCAAAGATGTCACTCAAAATGCAGAGATCAGGAGCATGTTGGAAGGTGAGAAAGACACGTTGTCTTATAAGACATTTCACAAAATCACTGTTTGAAAATCTTTGTGTTGAATTATTTGATGTACGTTCATACAACTTGTTTATATAATGTGTAAATTCTGAGGTGGTGCATTTTCTTTTTCATCCTGTACGCCACCATCCTTGTCCTGATACCAGCGGCCGAGCGGACAGAGGAGAGGAAACTGGAGGAGCAACTTTTGGAAGCTGCACGAGAAGGAGACCTGTCAACACTAACTCAGCTGGTGAGGGCCAGACACTGGTACAGGATCTAAAACTCCCAGGGTATCATGCACATCAATCTTAAAATTTGACTTGTAATAAATCTCCATTTCTGTAGTTAACGACATGGGCAAATTGGATAGTTTTGTGTGTTGAATTCAGTTATGCCCTCAAATATCTTTGCATTTTCAAAAGTCACGTCAAGTCTAGAGTCAGCTACGCCCTTTGACCGTCAGTGAAACCCTTGTTATGAAAAGCTTTGGGAAAAAAAATACTCTTCAAACGCACGTGGCAAAGACGCTTTGGGAGGCCAGCGTGTGGTCACAATGTGAGAAATTTAAGAGTCATGCTTCAGTTCTTTCCAGAATTATTAAGTCCTGCATGATACTTGGGTCTGACATCTGGGGGGGGTTTTATCCTCCGTGTGTTCGCTGTAGCTCAGCAGGAAGAAGCCTCCAGACATCAACTGCTCAGATCTGCTGGGTAACACTCCGCTGCACTGTGCGGCCTATCGGGGCCAGAGGCAGTGTGCCCTGAAGCTGCTCAAGAACGGGGCCGGCCCCAACATCAAGAACAAGAAAGGTAAGAACCATCAGTGAGAGTTGGCAGTTATAAATGACTCACGACTGTAAAGGATCAGGGTGGCATGGTTCCTTACTTCTCCTATGAAAAGACCAAAACCAACAATGAATGGACTTTAATAACCACTATTGTCTGTCTAGCCAGCACCCGACATGTCTATTCTTTAGTGCTGTGGAGCTCCATTGCCGTGCATACACTATTAAAACACCCACTGTCACACTGAGTGACCTGTTCTTTCATTGCTATGAGCAGATACTGTATACTGTAGATTATTTTGACTCAACCACACGTGCTGCTGTGAATATTCAGTAGTGTTTGTAATCATCTGTGGCTGAAAACTGTTCCCAACAAATACTGCAGTGCTCAGCTGCTGTAGGAAAGGTGTAATGATGCCTCTATTAGAAATTTAAACAAAATAATTTGAGCCCCATATTTTTCTGAAGATTCATTACAGGTAGAGCACGTACGATTAACAGATTGTTAGTCTTCTAATTGCGGCAGGACTCAAAAAGTCAGTCATTCCTGTGACTTGAACGTTACCATCAATGCAAAATTCTAATGACAGTGATTATGTAAAAGGCACAAGCTGGGGCAGGTTTACATGTGGTGGACTCCCTGATGTGTATAACGGTTCTCACAAGTCTCAAAATATCATTCGGTAAAGAGGCACCTTTCCTCTGCTTGTCCTGCATGTCCATAACTCACAGGCCAGACAGTGTTTGACCTTGCCAGCGATACAGCAATGAAGCAGGTCCTCGAGGGCAGCGTTCATCGGGTAAGTGGCGAGCTGCTAGTCTGCTTCCTAAAGTTGCTTTGATTTGTTTTTTGATTTGTTTTTTTTAACTTCCTTCTTCCCTCTGGTCTGTGCATTGCATTGCAGGGCACAACCCGCCTCGTCAAGAAGTATGAGGGACTCCTGTGGAAGGTAAAGCAGAGGAAATCTTTTTTTCTTTAGGCGATCGGAAAACATTAAATATGACAAAATGTATGCTCTTGAAAAGACCCGTAGTTATTTGCTTTTATGATGAAGTATGTATATGATGGGTATGTTTCATTTTAGAAAAAGTTAGTTAAAACCTAACAAAGGCAGTATTTATTGTTATTGGCTAGCAGTGGGCGCTGGGACCGAACACTCTTCCAATTATCCAGAGAACAAAGGCTACATGTCATGTTTTTGTCAATTTGGCAAACGTAAATCCAATATTCACTCTGCTTTTTGCTCCATTTTTGGTCTCCACCATATTTAAAAGCTTAATGATCCATTATGTTGACCACTAGCTCCAGACCTTGTCAGTCTACCAAAACCAGCTCCCTGCTGTGGACCAAAACAAAAAAACAATGGGACACTGTGGTGGAAGTGAAAAGTGGCTGTTAACTTGCAAAATGGAAAACCAAAACAATGAGCTAAAAGACGCTGAAATGCTCCGTCAACAACGCTTTACACATGCAGCACAAGTAGTCATGTGATCCATTTTGAATGGAGACACACTGATTAAAGCGGTTTTAATAAAGATACCAAACCAAAATGAACTCATACTGTATCCTGCTAGTGTTATTTGAAAGTATATTCCTCTCTGCAACAGAGCAGAGCATCTCACTAGGTGACATTCCCTCATTACAATAAACGCGGCCAGTTAATTTCTACTCAATCCCATTTATTCCATCCTGATGCCAGAGATACAAGCACACCAACTGTGTTTTAGCTGAAAATAGTCTCAGTTGTAATTACCACTTGGTTGTTGATGTTCTTGCTATTTAAAAGACAGAAACAGTTAATTATGGACGCTTCCAAATTAACGTGATTAGAGAAATTGGGGAACCCAGAAAATTGACTTCAATTTTACTACCTGCTGAGCTAATCAGTGAAAGAGCAAACCTAGACAAAGCTTGTGTGTGAATTGTTTCAAGCATTTCCAATGTGTTTCTAAATACAGCGTATGTATTTGTCAGATTCACGAACCCATTTCCAATGTGCGGTTTCCTCTCTAGTTGCTGTGCTCGCTCTCAGCCACCATTAAAACCAATAACAGAAATCACTGAAAATCAAACTGCTGATTGTTCTCCTGTGCGTCATCCTGCAGAGCTCCAGATTTTTTGGCTGGCGCTCCTACTGGGTCGTCCTTCAGGATGGGGTTTTATCCTGGTACTCAAAACAGTAGGTGCCATCTCTCACCTTGTCTGTGCTCCTTGAATCAGAGATGTGGAAAGTTCTCCACAATAGATAAATGGAAGCGCTGCGCACTATTGATTTGAAAGGCGCTGGAGGTGAGAGATAAATGGGTTAAAAATAAAAAGGTTTTGTCGTTAATACTTCTGTCGAAACCTTGTCATTTGTCAACACAAAGAGAAAAGAAAAGGCAAAAGCAAAGGAACTCAGCAACACTTTTCTTTCCCTCTCATGTAAAGGTCAGATGCAGCGTCTAATGTCAGAAGGCAAGGCTGCAAGTCCTTGACACATGCCCACTGTTTGGTAAATCAACATTTACAAACTGCACAAAATGCCGTATTGAATTTCCGCGTGTAACTTTTTTCATAAGAAGTTATTTTTGATATTCTCATTTCCAGATCCGAGCCAAAGATAACTGCTTTTTCACCCTCAAGTGCTTTGATGACAGTGTGCATCACTTCAAGGTGTCGCCTCAAAGCGACCCGGAGGCAACGAGAAAAGTACGTTTTTTATTTTTCCCTCTGGGAGAATCCTCCCTTTGAGCTTCTTTCACAACTCATGTATTAATGGCCCCAGGATATGACATATAAAGTAAAGACTCCAAAGTCATTCTCTGATTTTTTTCTGGAAGATTCCACCCGTGAAGCACTAATCGCTGCTCCGAATGAGCACAGGAGATCCAGTCAGGATCTCTGACGAAGCATAGAACATACATTTTTTTACTGACGATTTTAACAACAACACAAAGTCACTTTATTGTGCCTGAACATGGTGAAAAGCTGATTTGTACCATTAGGTACCATGCTACCCCATTTGGCTTGCTAAGGTTAAATACACAAAGAATTGTGTTGTCTACTGTGACTACTGGAGAGGAACTAAACAGGAACTAAGAACAACATCTGAACTTGTAATCTGAGATAACTTGACTAATGATGGAGATATTTTGGAAAGTTTTGCCATGTTGTATTTGAAAACGCTCAACCTTGTTTATCTCACAACCACTCCCCGACTTCCCTTTTCATGAGGAACATACTTGTTTTGCAGGCGTGGCTGGGTGCAATGGAGGAGCACTCGGCTTACAGCACACACTACTGCTCCCAAGAGCAGGGCAGCGAGGAAGAGGAGGAGGAGGAAGTGATCTCACTTGGGGAGTTAACAGACTCACTACAGGTGTCAAATAATTAGCATGTCATAACACATCATAATGATACGTTGTGCATTTTTCTGAAATACAACCCCCCCCCCCCCCCCCCCCCCCCACCGCCACCCGTCAACCCACCTTGCTCCACTTTAGCTCATTTGCATATCCATGTCTCGTCTCTCTGAAACCAGACAGCGGAGTCCAGCCAGAAGAAGCTGGAGAAAGAGGTGGCAGCCTTCCTGTCCATGGTGAAATATGACGCACTAGCAGAAAGTAAAACCTGTTATTTCATTATCAATTATGTTGTTATTGTTTTTAACATATACTGTATATGCGCACATACACATTGAAAGTCTTCACCATCTGTTTCTGTCGTTGGCTTTTTTTTTTGTTGCAGCCTGAATATCTTTCTAATAAATTAATGTCTTTATTTATTTCAGTCACTACTTTGTGTGTTTTTGTGATTAACCCCTCAGGCTTTCCAGCTGCCGTACTGCAAAAGATGCAAGAAATCTGCAAGTTGTCCAGTGAGACCAGTTCCAGTCTCAGTGTCTGTCTCGGCCTCTTGTCCAAACAGGAAGGGGTAAGTGTCGGCTTCAGATTTGTGTCTTTGTTTGAACGCCCGTCGGTATTTACTCCCCACAGCCCTAAGCAATAACACAGGTTCATTATGTGAGTTCAGTCAAATCAGAAAGAAATATCTTGTTTGGGGGGTTTTGATTTTAAGTTCCCATATTTGGAAATTTTCAGCTTTAAATCTTTTGTTGCCAACACAGTAAAATTAAGCTCAAAATGAATTTTCGACTACATTTAAAATAATTTGTTTAGTTTACAAAATAACACGATTTAAGTGAACTGACCTTTAAAGAAATTGCAGATTGTTCATACTGTGATAAATAGGATGCTTCCTCAGATTTTTTTCAACATTGTTCAGAATGGTCTTTGAAGGGGAAACTATCACAATATGTTCACGCTGTGTGAAAATCTCTGACAGTAGATACATTTTTCTTGTCCCTCCGTTGTTCATCTTCATATCATGCAGCACTAATGCTCAGAGTGTATGTGCAACACGATCACTGACGATGCGTGAAATTTACAGTGTAGATTAAAGTGGCCATTATTTATTTTCATCACAATCCTTATAACCTATAATCTCAATCTTTGAAGGCTATTACACCAAATTATAGTTTGCCAATAGTGAAGATCTAAAAGTGAGAGGGTTTGGGGCCTTTTTTCTAAACCAGATTTCCATCTGGACGTCACATCAGAATGATAATTAGTCACTGTTGCCTCCCTGTTTTTAAGTAGTACAGCTGCTGCTTTTGATGCACCGCGGCGATTGAACGCACTGCCAAATGCACACTTGAATTGTTGGATGTGTAAATCGAGACGTGTCTACCCTCACATTATAATGCACGGAATCAGTCCTTTTTTTACATGCTATTCTGCACGACGCTTGTTATCTTCTGCATCTAAAACCGGAAAATTTGCATCTTTACATAGACTATACCAAAACCAAAGAATTGAATGAATTGAACCTGAATTATTAAAAATCTCTGGGTGATTGCGGTTTACTCGACCTCTCTCATTTTTTTCTCTTCACACTCGCACAACGCTGCTTCATCTCAGAAAAGGAGATGGCAGCGACGCGTCTTTGGGGGAGACTGCGCCGCTGGTGTGACACAGACGCTGCCAGAACCATTTGAATGTTCCCAGTGAAGCAGAGAGTCCGGTGCTTTCAGGGCTTACACCTGGCCAGGGGCCTCAATCGCTCAGCTGCGCGGCCTTTTGAACTGTGATCCGCAGAGGCAGGGCGCACGATAAAAGACTCGCAGAATCTCACCGTGAATGAGCCTGGGCTTTCTATAGGAATAACTCAAACTTGTACAGTATATCTCGGCCTGTGCGAGATGGTGCACGGTCTGAATTGAGCAGCGCAGCCGGTTCTGAGTCACTTCCAGCTCCTGCGGCGCTGCCTTGCTCTTGAGCACCACCTGTGGAGGGGTCAAGCACGTAGACTGTGTATAAACCCGGAATCAGTTTTATCAGAATCAGAATCAGTTTTATTGCCAGGTAAGTAACAGGTTACATATGAGGAATTTTTTGGGGTGTTATTAAGGTGCATTTAGCAGTCAACATATATACACAGAATTAGAAAAAGAATATAGAATAAAATAAGATAAAATTAAATAGAATTCACACTATTTATTTTAAATAAATTATTATAAATTAATATTTAATAAATATCGGGGTCAAGCAGCAGCATTTACTCGTTCAAGTTATAGTGCAACAATGGCAAGTGATCTTCAGTCGTCATGTAGCACTTTCTCCACACTTCATCTTGCCTGCCGTGGTCATGGTTACCATCTTGTGGATTAAAAGTTACCATAAACTTTCCCTACTTTGTTTCTTGCACGGTAAAACACTGCCTCTTTAGTGGTGTCTTACTTTGCATCAAAGGAAGCAATGAAAGTGCTATTTCTGAGACAGGTGCAGCCGATAAATGGGCACATCTCCATGTTATCAACTCTAATGCCTTCTGTAGGAGGGACGTTTGGTTAATGGTTTAAATCTGAGTCAGTTACCAGTCATTTGATCCCCTTTCCTCCATGGGAATCAGGTTCGCCGGCGGGCCATTTGAGATGGCAGCGTCATGGCAGCTGTACCCCGTTACAAATAAACATGGCTCTACCTCTCCCCTCCGTCAAAGCCCCCCCCAACCCCCCCCCCCCCCCCCCCTCTTTCTCTCTCTCTGTGGGTCTGATAATGAGAGGACAGTGCAGACAGGAGGATCATTGCAGTCAACACGCTGTTTATTTGCCCAGCCGCTGCCAGCGCAGCTCGACTAGTGAGGCTGCAGTCGTCTTCTGTTAATGACATTTCATTAGATAACCCAAGTTGTTATCAGTCATCAAATATATTCATCTTGGTTTATGTTTGTATGAGTGATTAGTCTTTGTGTGTGTGTTTGTGTGTGTTGTGTGTGTGTGTGTGTGTGTGTCTCCGGTGAGCTCAGGTGCGCAGTCTGAAATTGGAGCAGGAGGTAGAGAAGAATAAGATCCTCTCCGAGGCGCTGCAGACTCTGGCCACGGAGCACCACGAACTTGAGCAATCCGTCGTCAAGGGATCTTCACCGCGGAGTGCCCTCAGCGAGGATGAGTTCCACGACGCCTTGTCTGGTGAGTTGACAAGTGGCCGAACGCTCTCCGGAGAGGGAGGAGACTGTGTGACGAGCTCCCGCTCACACTCACCGCTCTATCATTCACCTGTAGGACTCCTGGAATACATTTTTTCCTTGGGGGAATGTCTTTGGTATGTCTGCCACTCATCAAGTGTGATGTAAGCTCCAGGGTTGCCTCGTGGTGTTGAAAGAAGGATTTTCATGTTAATGCTTGTTTTTGATATGGAAAAACCTGCATGGTGTAAAAAAAAGGGGGGGGGGAGGGTTAGGGGTTGAGTGATGCTAGAGAATTTTTTTTACAGAATTGTAAACGTTTGCACTTACTGGAGTTAACGCTTGTTTTTAGTTCTACATATTCAAACCTCATCAGTAAAGACAAAAGCGTATCTTATTCAATGCTAATTTCTTGACACAAGTTCCACAGATGTTAACATGAATATGTGAATGCTGAAACGAGCTCGTCCACTGCACGGTACTTGAAACTAGTGATTCAGACCATAAACTCCTCAGGAAAATGTTTACTGACGTTATAAATGAAGTAAGAAGTAGAGTCAATTTTATCATAGACCTCTATAGAAGCGGACTTCTTTTGCAAGCAGCGAGTCGCCCTCTGCTGGTGATTCCAGAGAATGCAAGTTTCAGGCACTTCTGCGTTGGCTTCATTTTCCGCCCCGTTGACTACTCCCTTTTTTTATAGTCTATGGTTGTAACTGGACTTTATCACTCATGTCATGAACATTTGACTGTGGCCGAGCCACAAAAAAATGAAATGCCAACTCACAATATGTCCATAGAGCTGCATGGGAGATCTGCATTCGTTGTTGCTGTGCGTTATTGTGAATTTCTCTTTTTTTGTGTGTGTGTGTGTGTGTGTGTGTGTGTGTGTGTGTGTGAATGATAATTTATAGATAAGATAACTCTGAACGGCTCGCTTCAAACCCTTGCTAGCACAAGCACTATGTTACACTGATACTCAAAAAGAATAACTGGTGTCGTAAAAATCAACTTTTTCAAACCTGATTTCCAAAACAAATTGTTGTATGTTAAGAGGAACATCTTACAGTTGAAAGAATAACTCTCCGTGTAAAGGTGACACTGTTTTTAAACAACCCTTTATTTTTTGTGATCTCCATACTGCAGAATCTTGTTGGTAATGCGCCTACACAATACAGATATCTTTATATATTTGCAAGAAACTAAAACCGACATATTGACCTGGCTGGTTTTTCTGTCTTTCCCTAATTATCTATCATGCATGCGTTGACACTGTCAAACTATAGAAGATATCCACAGGTACGGCAGTAAGTTCATTTTATCATACTCCTTTCTTGATAATTTTATTATACCCGAGACCTGCATTTGCTCAGAAAACCTTTGCTTTTGCCACTTTTTTTATGTGTAATCAGTCATTAAATACATTTTGTGTTCACACTGAATCATGTCCGTGTGCTCGTCCCTGTCAGAATCGGACTCGGAGATCTCCCTGAGTGGCTTTGAGACGGTGGCCAGCCATTCCTTTGACGAGGACGAAGAGGAGGACGAAGGCTCTGTCATGTTAAGCAGCCCTTGTGGCAGCCCCACCAGCATGTTGCAGGAGGATCACCATAGCGACAAAGACAAGACTCAACCCAATGGGATCACAGAGCATAGGTCAGCGGTGCTGTATGCCCACACAGTTTCCTATTGGCTGCTGAGCCCCTGTGTTTTCATCCACCTCTCATCAAAGATCAACAAACTCAAAAAGGGGCCTGGCTTGTCAAATTTCCACTTTTACTGTACCATATTTTTCTTGCTGTGATAGTTTTAAATTGTAGTATCAGGCTCTTACGTTTCCCAACGAGCAGTGATATTTTTTTTTAATTTCCTACCTCGGGTTTGTCCTCATCATACCGTGAATAATTTAAGGCAGGAAAAAAAAGTTGGATTGAAAGAACGGAGCTCTGTTTTGGAGCTGTTAAATATTGATAAGGTCACAGTGTAATGCAGTAATCGGTCTGCAGTATGATCCCTTGTTGGCCAATCCCTCATGCAGATTAGAAGGGCATTTGAATTTAAGTCACTGTGTGTATCCCTCATGTCATTTTTACCCTGTATATTGTATTTGTGTGATTCTTATCCAAACTCTTTTACGGCAGTTTAACCTTGCACTGACATAGAAAATAAGTGCAACTGAATAATCCTGCTACTGAGTAATGATGCCAAGTCTGCCAACCACCTTTTTTACCTGCGTCGAATGTCTCTCTGGGCTTCGCTCCAGTATCCACACAATACGTGTTGACTATATTCACTTGAATAAGAAATGACACTCAAGACCATTATATGTCTGGTATATTTATCTAATGAAAATGTTTTTTTTAGAGCAATAGCACAAATACAACTGTGTTAATGTGTGTGTGTGTGTGTGTGTGTGTGTGTGTGTGTGTGTGTGTGTTATTTTAGGGCCAGCTTACCTGCACCAATGTTTTCAAGAAATGACTTCAGCATTTGGAGTATCCTGAGGAACTGCATTGGAATGGTGAGGATATACGACCTGTCTTTGTTGTTCTCAATATCTTTGTTTGTGTTTACTGCTTTTGCGCGATGTTGTCCCCTCATTCCTTCTATTTCTCATGTGTTTTATTAGTGTAAATGCATTTTGAGAGTATACAGGATGTCTGCTTTGTCTGTCAAAGCACTTCGTAAACCCTGTTTTTAAAGGTGCTATATAAATGAAGCTTATTATTATTATATTATTAAACATGTTTTTATTTGGCATAGTAAAGGCAGAGTTTATGGTATTTCAGTGTTAAACTTTGCCCTCAAATCAGTTTATGTATTTCTAGAAAAGGGGTTAAAATAGTTCAGAAACCATAATCCTCATCCACATAGAATGTCTAAAGCCTATTATGCTCATTAATCTGTTTGTTTAAATAATATTTCAAAATCTTTCGTTTCTTTTTGCACCAGAGAAGAAAACAATAGATACAACACTGCATTGACATTTACTCAGCGTTGTACATGAGTATTAAAAAATTTTAAGGATTGCTTTGTGAAGGGACTTTATTTTTCCTCTATAAAGGAACGTTGTCGCTCCTTTTTGCTCTTCACGCGTCTTTCAGGAACTCTCCAAGATCACAATGCCGGTGATTTTCAACGAGCCGCTCAGCTTTCTGCAGCGTCTGACAGAGTACATGGAGCACACGTACCTCATTCACCAGGCCAGCGCCTCCTCAGACTCTATTGAGCGAATGAAGGTAGCACAGTCTGTGACATCCTGGAAAAATCATGTGCAAATGACTCCAATTGTGTCAAATAGATCAATATCTTATCTGCATTATCCCTTTGCTCGTAAGTGCGAGTGAGTGTGTTTGTGCGTGCGTGCGTGCGTGCGTGCGTGTGTGTGTGTGTGTGTGTGTGTGTGTGATATTATGTTTCTCTTTCTGTTGGCAGTGTGTGGCTTCGTTTGCGGTGTCCGCTGTGGCCTCCCAGTGGGAACGGACAGGTAAACCGTTCAACCCCCTGCTGGGAGAAACTTATGAACTGGTCAGGTAAGAGGGATTAAACAGATCATGTTCTACACTATATAATATGTGTATATATATATATATATATATATATATATATATATATATATATATATATATATATATATATTCTAAAATGGAGCACTTGAAGCAGTTTTTGCCTGTTTGCTAAATGTATATGTACTAGTTGTTGCACTTGTCTTCACGGTTGAATGCACTTGATTGTAAGTCGCTTTGGACAAAAGCGTCAGCTAAATGAATGTAATGTAATATGTACTGATCGCATGCTTACGTACATAAGCTGAACTTAACCAGACACGCTGTGATCCTCTGTCTCCCATGGTCTCCTAGAGAGGATCTGGGTTTCAGGCTCATATCGGAGCAGGTGAGCCACCACCCACCAGTCAGCGCCTTCCACGCTGAGGGTCTGAAACAGGACTTTGTGTTTCATGGATCCATCTACCCCAAACTCAAGTTCTGGGGCAAGAGTGTGGAAGCTGAGCCAAAAGGCGCCATCACGCTGGAGCTGCCCAAGTAAGAACTTCTCGCTGACGAACAAATTTCTGACTGACTACTTCTGTATAAGTGGTCTGTAGACTTTATCACACATTAACTTTTTAGACGTGTGCACTCTCCGTAAGTTGCCGTTTTGCTCTCTAGGCACAATGAGGCCTACACATGGACAAATCCAACGTGTTGTGTTCACAACATCATTGTGGGTCAGCTGTGGATCGAGCAGTACGGGAATGTGGAGGTGATCAACCACAGGTACGAGGACGCGAACTCTACAACCGATGAACTAATTTGTTTGCGCATACTCTATCTATTGTGCATAATACTCATCTTTCGTTCAAACATTTGGAACAAGTTGGATAAACCCCATAGAAATATTTTGAGGAAGTGAAGGATGCAAAGAGACCGAGCAGATGAGTGTTGTGACTCAGCAGGCAGCGAAATGGAAAACACGCTGTTTTATTTCTCTTTTCACCCAGAACTGGAGAAAGGTGCTTCCTGAATTTCAAACCTTGTGGCCTTTTTGGAAAAGAACTGCACAAGGTTGAAGGATATATTCTGGACAAAAGGTACAGCCTTCAATAATGCATGATGTTCAGAGAGCCATTCATCAAATGAGTCTTTTAACCACACACTGGTCAGTAGTAGTCTTTTTTGTTGTCTTTGTACCAACGACTTCTCGTGTTATATGTGACTTATCATTAGTTATAACCCTTAATTCATCACACACTGGATTGGTTGACTGAGGTCACCACACTGAGCTCATCAGAGCCCATTATAAAATAAAATCAACATGCAATTTTAATTAACAATTCACCCATTAATAGTTAATTTCCATCCAAACCATCTCTTGAAGGACATCAGGCTTTAGTGGAAAACGAAAATAAAAAGACAAATAATGGAGACGGCAGCTACTGTGTCAATGAAGCAGATGCACGAAGCGAAAAACAGAAGAGCAGACGGTTCAATCAAAGACGAAGGACGAGCAGTTTCTAACACAACAGAGCCAATGACTCAGCAGGAATGACTGGTCACGAGCCGCGTGCATAACCACGGGAAGACAAAATAATATATATGCAACATGAATTATGTAGCAACAGCAGATGTTGATAACACAAGACATAAGACAAGTGTGTGTGTGTTTACTCAGCCTGTGAAGCTGGCTTTTGTACTGCTCTTTGAATGGGCTTGTGTCATTTTTCATACATTTCACACATCAAAGTGCCGATTTTGAAGAGTTTTTGTTTGCTTGGAGGTTTCTGTCGGCATTTCTGAGGCTAAAACTGATGGAAGTCATTATCTAGTGTTTGTTTGTTTGTTTTCTCACAGCAAAAAGAAGCTTTGTGCTCTTTATGGGAAGTGGACAGAGTGTCTGTACGTTGTGGACCCTGCTGCCTTCGAAGCGCACAAGAAAAATGGCAAGAAGGGGTCAGAAGAGAAAAAGGGCAGCAAAGCGGTAAGAACCATTTCCCCCTCAACGGTAGGGAAGTGCTCCGGTCTGTGATTAAAGTTATTTGATGATTGAGTTGATGAACAATATCCGGTGCCAACAGCATTTGAGTCGAATAAAAAGATAATATCCGAAGATATTTACTAGCATCCATATGTAACATTATTTTATCAATAAATAATAATACAGTGAACTTAATCAATATGTATGTCAGTACATTGTCATTTCTGTTTGCAGGGCTGCAGTGAGGGTCAGGAGGGAGCTCCTTCACCTGCTGCAGACACTGTGGAAGTGATTCCTGGCAGCCAGCTGCTGTGGAGAATCGCACCCAGACCAGCCAACTCTGCCCAGGTCTGACTGATTAATATATATATATATATATATATATATATATATATATACATATAATCATCTTCAAGAGTGTTGTCTCAAAATCAAGCGTAATGTATTAACATGTTCAATTTCATTTAATACCAGATGTACAGCTTCACGTCCTTCGCAATGCAGCTGAACGAGCTGCGTAAGGAGATGGAGGGAGTCATTCCTCGGACAGACTGCCGGCTGAGACCGGACATACGAGCCATGGAGAACGGTGACATCGGTAATAATTGTTAACGGCGTGCTGGAACTGAAAATGAAATAATACTCTCACTGTAATCTGAATACTGTTGTTGTCATTATTATTATTGCCACATAGATCTCGCCAGTGAGGAGAAGAAGAGGCTTGAGGAAAAACAGAGAGCTCATCGCAAAAGCCGCTCCAAATCTGACGAAGAGTGGAAAACAAGGTGAGGCGGTTAGAGAAAGTGTCCAACAGAACAGTTGTCCGCCCTTAATTATGCGTCAGCTGAAGTGTGACCATAAATATATTCTTTTTTACTAAAAGGACAAACCAATTCCAACTAATATTATAACACAGCCTCCATTCGTGTCCACAAAACTGATATTTCATTTTAATAAAGGGTGAACAGTGTCAGCTCCGGTTATCCCTTGATAAATGTTGCTAAGCTGAACTAACGTTTACATAAAATGTAAGTTACAACATTTACTTTATCGTGACTAAGTCTAGTTTCTGTCTTTAAAAGAGTAGTTGAGGATTTTTAGGAAATGCACATAATTGAGGATAAGATGAGAATATATCCCCCCTCATTGCCTTCTGCTAAATATGAAGCTACAACCAGACCTGAAAAGGGTTCGTTGTTTTTCATTGCTCAATTTTTGGGCAATCTCAAAACGAGATATAAAATATTAGAGAGCTTCGGAGGTTCGCAAGAAAATAAACACCTGCATTTCCCAAAATGTCAAGTTGTTTCTTGATGAGAAAATGAAAGCGTGAACGTTGTATTCGACTCTGGCATTCTTGTAATTTACATAAACTTTATTTGCATTTTTCACTGTGGCTGCATCTAGTTGCTGTCCTTAATGCTGCAATCTTTTTCTGTACCATTTCATACTTCATTGAAAACGCTTGAACTAAATCTCGATTTTCTCTTCACCCGTCTTGTTTTTCTGGTGCATCCTCGCTGTAGGAGTCCTGGCCTGGGCCCAAGGTTAGAGCAGCTTGTTGTTTCACTGATGTGCCTGAAATGTGGGATGAAGTGACCTTGCAGTCTCACCATTTCCCAACCACCTTCCTTCTTCCTCTCCTGCTTTCTGTGTAGATCATAGACACTATATAAGAATAAATTTAGACACCTGGTCTGGAAATTGAGGCCTATGTGGAAGTGCTTGAAAACTGTATTCTCAGGAATCACCAGCAGAGGGCGACTCACTGGTCGCAAATAGAAATCCGTTTCTATAGAAGTCTTTAGAGACAATGACCCTACGTCTCACTTAATTTATAACGTCAGTAAACATTGTCCTGTGGAGTTTATAATTTCAATCTCTAGTTTCAAATCTTCTTCAATACAGTACAATGATCATTTTGTAAATTATGGTCTCATTTAGAGTAAATGGGCGCCTAGTGGAGACCAGTCAGACCCACCCCCAATTCTATATCTAGTTCCAAAAAAACAACATGGCGCTGGTCAAAATACAGCAGTTCACAAACCAACGGGTGACGTCACGGTGTGTTGCCATTTGGTTTAGATACAACTGACAATCACATGATAATGAATCACAGTTTAGAGACAGTTGTGTTTAATCTGCTCTCCATCCCACCAGTGTGACAGCTCCACTCACTGGCACTATATGGAATTACTCAAACACTACAGGAGTCCTCCCCCCGAAGAATTTCCCTCCTTGCTTCCGTGCGCCAGCGATATAACAACACTAGATTCCTTTTAGTCAAAAGCAAACAACCAAAACTGTCAACCACCATGCAGATGATTAACCTTGCGATGAAGCATGCCTGACCGTCCCTCCTCACTTTCTCTTATTTGTTTGAGTTCTGATTTTGTGGCTTGTGTCACTGAAAGCCTGTGTGTGTGTGTGTGTGTGTGTGTGTGTGTGTGTGTGTGTGTGTGTGTGTGTGTGTGTGTGTCCGTGTGTCCGTGTGTCTGCGCGCGCTGTGTTTTCAGGTGGTTTCAACAAGGCCAAAACCCTCACAACAGCTCCCAGGACTGGCTCTTTTCTGCTGGATACTGGGACAGGAAATACAGCCAGCTTCCAGACATTTACTAATGGACATCTTCTGCACAGAGAAATTTCCACTGTACCGTGTCCTCTGTGCAGAGCTGCATCAAATGTTTTATTAATGGAAAAGCTACCGTTACCCCAAGCAATATACGATCAGTATACTTAAACTGTGTGGCCTTAATCGACTATATAATGGTACAACTGCAAAAGAATTTAGAATTTCTGAAATGTAAAGTTATATGACCCTTTAATGTTTTGCATTTGTATTTATAGTGGAGAGGTGCTGATGCACAGGCGTTTTAATGTACAGCAGTCTGCTTTAAAAAGCATTCTGATATATGTGTATATACTTCACACAAACCGTCAGTGACCTCGTCGTATAATCCACTTTTCCTCGAGAAATCTCACAAAAAGCAACAGTTCAATTCATGTTATGTTAACATGTGTCGGTCTCTTCTCCTGATGCATTTTGCCACCTCGAAGGAGGTGTGCCAAGTACTTAAAAAACACAAAGTATGTTTTCTATATCACTATTACACTTACTGTCGTGAATAACTGACTGTCACATGTTTTGATTGTTTTTATGGTTCTGTCCACTGAGGCCTGTGTCTGTTATTCACCGTGCACCATAACATATACGTATATATAGAATTGAGTTTTGTGTAGAGTGAAGGTCAACTAATATTTTTGCTGAAAATATAAAAATTTTGTATCATACAATCTGTCAAACAAACTAAACATAGTTGTTTGGGGGTGTTTACGTCACAAGTTGTAGAAAATACTGAATTTTTTGTTGTTTTGCCTCCACATTGAGCATTATAATATTTTATTGCAAACCTAAATAAAACACTGTGTATTCATGTATGTTTTTACCATTTATGTTAGGTAGGCTCGAAAAGACAAATTTCAGAGGAATCTGAAAATAAAGTGTGATCTGATCAAATGCTTTCAGTACCAGATTCATTTTTTAAGTGGCAGTGGCGCTCAGGCCTGCATCCGACTCCCAAACTGGAGACGAGACGGACGTGGTGTAATCCAGTGGAAACTTATCCCCTACGCTGCACTTGTAAGAAAAAAGAAACTGAACTGAATGAAAATGTATCTTTTAAGTCAAACAGTAACAGACTTAACCTTTATTCAAGTTTACTATAATTCCTAACATTTTGTAAATGCAGTTTGTCTCTGTGCTTTGCCTGCTTACTTTGCAATGCTCAGAACTGAGACAGATGGTGCAGATGGAGAACACCCTGAGGCAGCTACACTACAGACGCTGAACACAAAGGTAGTGTTTTTGTCTCTTCGGTGTGAACTACACAAGGGTTAATATATGGGTATATAATGAGATCTTTTCAATCCCTTGCAGTACTGTCAAGCGACGGGCTGTTGTACCTGGTGAAAAGAGACGCTAATGTCCTGTTGTTGTCGGAGTGAGGCCAAGTTCAGATACTAAAGGGATCGTACTAATGTTTGAGCATTATCTTTAAAATGTATCTTGTATGAGCATTATCTTTAAAATGTATCTTGTATGTACAGCATGATACAGCCTCAGTGTGAAGTACCTGTTAAGATATAGGATAGCGAAGTCACTCAAATAACTATAAAATGACCACAAAAGATGCAAGATACCACAAAGAAACACAAAACGACTTTAACCAGACACAAAACTACCATGAACAGATACAAATAGACCACAGAAACACACTTAATAACCAAGAAGAAACAAAAGAAAAGAGGAACAAAAAGATGTATAAAACAACTACAATGAGATACAGAACAAACACAAAGAGACATAAACAATGAAAAGGATGTGTTAGGGGCCTTTTTTGCAATTAAATTATAGAAATTATACAATAATTAACCACCGTGTATTATTGTGGGGTGTGTAAAGTTTTTGAACTCGTAGATCTGTAACTCAAACTTGCCACATTCCCACATTGTATTTCAGTTGGAAACTCTAGGGATCCACACTGTGCTGATTTTTGATGAGATGCTGATATGAATCTTGCAAAAATGAGGGAGGGATGATTGTAATCTTCGCAGAGAAATGTGAGCTGAAGCATGAAGCCTGCATCGCAGCCTCACTGGGGATAAAAAGCTTCCTCCAACTGATCACATTACTTTAGTTTAAGCATCACCATCTCATGGTCATAAGTAGAATAGCAGATTGAACGTGATGTCTGTTAAAAGAGTTCCGATGGTGAGCATGACAAGTCTATCGCTATTATTATTTGAAATTTTAGAGCCATGTATTCAGCAAACAATCAACATTAATTTGTGAAATACTGAAAAGACCACAAATCTTAAAAGTTAATTAACATTTTATTGAAATGTCATGCAGGGTAATTTTGAGGAAATACAGAATCTGTGCACCACCAAGTCCATCATAATTAACTGTACAGCCGCAATATGGATTGTACTTATACCTTTTGCATAATCATCCTTATAATAAATGATATGCTGCATCTTGTAATTTGAGTAGGGAGCAACAAACCAAGTATTGGTTACAGTACTTGGTTTGTTGGTCACAACCATGAACAATCTCCAAACATCTATTCTCTTATAATATTGAAAAGTTAAACACATTGTTTGAGAATATGAAAAATCTAGCACAAACCTTATCTCTGAGTCTGTTTTTAACTTCTCTTTTCTTGCAATACAAAAACAAAGTGTCTTCAGCTGGTGATGATGCTGACTTCTGTAAATTAATCCTTACATTTTATATTTGAACATTTTTGTCTCTATAATAGTAATTATAATAATGTATAATTTCAAATGAGTTCTGTTGGTTTCTGACTCTGATGCCGAGGGATCTGAGACGTTTGATTGCTCGATCATGTCATTCGTCTTTAGGGCATCTATTGATTCTCACAGGATCAACCACCCTGGATTCTGTTAAGAATGCAAGGGGCTTTCCATCAATCTTCACATTTCGCAAGCAGCCCACAAAAGGTGAGGACACAGGGACTCTGCTGTATTTTGTCGTACCTGAAAGGAGAAACAAAGAAGATTCTGGTCAGGGTTGTTTGATAAAAGCTTAAATTCTGGATGACATACTGTGAAATGTGTGATGGATTTACCTCCAACGGAAAGTGAACCCAGTAGTGTTTTTGAGTGTGAGGTGGACGTGATGGGGAAGGCTTTCTCCTCGGACACGGAGTCCACCACTAGTCTGACAACATCGTGCTGTTTGGACACTAGTGGACAACATCACAAGAATTCAAAATTGAGAGCCGCTCACCAATGATCGAGCTTGTGTACTGTTGTCGGCGTGTGAAGTCATTACCTGTAACCACGTGAAACTTTCCATCACAGAGACTTTCACGGGGGGTCACAGAGACACTGACCGCACCGGTGCCATCGTGCACTTTGACCCCCACCTGGTAAAAGACAACGGTCGTTTATTGCAGTTTCTCTTTTTATTCGCTGCCTGATCAGCTGCCATCCTTCAGTCTAAGAGTGAAGGTTTTACCTCGTTTTCCATTAGGAACACATTAAGGCTGGCCTTTTCACTCTGAGCATGGAAGAGAAGACCTGTCAGGTACTGAGGACGCAACTCGAAGGACAACACAAAGTGGGGGCCAACGGTGAAGTGATTATCTAGAACAGGAATATTCTTCATTATATACGAGTGCTTGTTGCCACTTGCAATAAATCTGCATCTAAAAGAAATACAACGTCAAACCTAAGATGAGGTGACCACCGCCAAAGTACGTCCCCATCTCCGCGGCCCCATCGAGGCAAGGTGAAGTTTTATGGTTTGCCCCGGGTTCCCCAACAGCCTCCTCGTTTATTTTGAAATCCCGTATGCAGCCGATGACGCTGTTCATGGGAATGTTGTGTCCCTGTGGGAGGACCAGGGGAGAAGAGAGGGCCATATGTGAGTAAACCTGGGGAAATGTGTGATATGGCTGTTTAAAAGAAAAGAAAAGAAGAAACAGTGACTGAGGTGCGATACAAACTTTCATGGCTGTGCTTTTCAGATCACTTCCCAGGTACACGGGGTTGTGCAGCTCCAAAGACGAGCCCTCGTTGTTCGGCAGGTGACCGTCTGTCACACGGACTCCGTCGACCAGCAGATGAAAAGTGCTCCTCTCCACACTGAGCTTCACCTACACACACAGACAATCTGTGTCACAGGTAAAAGCCCCTCAGCACAGTCATCACATCAAGATGTCAGCCGAACAAAGAGGGAAACCACTGATTTCAGTCGCACGACCCCCTAACAGGTGAATCAATCGTAACTGAAGGGGAAGGGGGTTAGGGGAAAGGTCAGTCACCCTGTGCCAGTTCCCGTCGTTGCTCTTCCGCTTGTGTTGGATGATTCTGTTCTGCCCCAGTGACATCTTGACCTTGCCGTTGGCCATGTACAGAGCCAGCAGCGGCACGACTCCTCTCCCCGCCACATGCAGGATCAGGCCCCTGGACGACTTGGTCTTGACGTCGAGAGAGAAGTGAGGCCTGAGACACGAGAGGAGCACAACGGTGAGGCCTCCATCACATGAAGGAATGGATTACATCTAATCCGACCCCAACACTACTACCTGTAATTGAGGTCCTGTTGTGGCAGAGTGTAACTGAGCCAGCTGTGCTCGTCATAGAGCCGGTGCTCAGCGCGGTGTGCATGTCGCCGTGCACAGCGGCTGCCGGAGGGAGGTTCGTGTCTCTGGTGCTTCTCCAGCACCGGCGCCGGTGAAAGCTCGGTGTGTGGTGAGATGTGGAGACCGCACAGGCCAAGAACAACGTCCCCGTTTAGTGAGAATGAGCTCAGATCCGCAGGTATGAAGCTCCGCTCCGGCCTGTGTCAGATTAGAGATTTCCATTCAACATCGCTTAATGTTATCATATGACAAAGGGTATAGGAATATTCATAATAACCGCCGTGTATGAAGGTTAGCGATGCAGCCTATGAACGTCTTGCTTCGTGAATGTTCATTCACAGGCCTGACGTGGTGTGATCGTCCCTGAGTCACATTGACATTATCAATACTGAGCTGCAACCTGAGAAAAGTATGACAACTTCAGTAATGTGCTTTTTTTTCACATTTAAAATGAAGTAAAGGTAAAACTGTCACTGTAAAAGCAGGACAAATCTCACCCTGTTGGCCTCTGAACTGCAGTCAAGTAGTGCCACTTTCCATCACTGTATCCTTCCTGAGATTTCAGCTTATGATTATTGCTATCAAACACCACGTAGCCGTCATCCAGGGACAGCTGGAGGTCAAGGGCCGAGCTGGAGCGCTGGAGAAGATGAGAGAAGACCGATAGAGTCACGTCGATCTGTAGATTCTCAACTCAATCTGGATGGGAGGTGTGCAGGGTTCACCTGGGAGCTGCTCCGGAGAAGAGCACCGTGTGTGTCTGTGGTCCTGAAGCCCAGAGAGACTCTGACCGGCTGCTCGTCCCGGACAAACAGGGAATCAATGGACAGAGCTGAGAACAACGTAGCTGCACGGACGCCCTGCACAAGCCAGAAAAACACATAAAAAACATTTAGGCTTTTGGATGACTCCAGGATTTGAGCCTTTTCACCTTTCCTACTTCTGTACCTATCACAAGTGATGAACCTGTGACAAGTACACTATTTTATTTTAGGGCAGCCGTGTATATCGGGGTCATCAATTTTTTTGAGCAGTTTACCAGTAGCGAGACTGGACATCCATTGCTGACGCCCATTGTCCTGTTGTACTCGGCGACCTCGCCGTCCGCCTGATGTGGAGACACGCGGCGGACAGAAACCAGTGCAATGAGGGACAATCCGAGGAGCTGGAGGGTGGGAATGCCGCGTGCGTCTGTGCTGTTACCTCTGCCTGAGCTGTGCAGGTAGACCCCCGACGTAATAACTCATGTAGTTTGTATGAACGTGATCTGTGGAGATTTGCTGTCGTCCATAGTAGACAACAAATCGCTCCGCTGCAGTGACTGTAAAGAGTTTGTCCTGAGACAGGGAACATAGAGTACATCCATTCAGAAATCCTGTGCTGCTTGAAGTTCAAGATGTAAGTGATATATTTCTTCTCCCCTTACAGAGAGAGACACTCTCTCAGCGCTCCGAGCTCTGAGCTCTCGACCCGCTTGTTGTCCCCGAAGCACCAGGAAGCCTCTCTCCACAAACACACAGAAAAAAGACTCCTGCAGCACATAGAACACAAGATCAACCGTCACACACTTCTGAACACTGAGCATCTGACTTGTGCGTCTGCAAATCCGTTATGAACCCCGTACTTCATTTCCAATGTAGAACAACAAGGCGTCTGTCTCTCTGCTGTTTGTGTGAAATTTGAAGAATCTCTTCTTCTTCTTGGCCGGCCCCTTTACGAAGGCCATGCGGTAACCTGTTCCGTCGTAGTAATCGGACACCTCCGACACCTCCGGAATCCTAGACACAAATGAAAGATTGTTCGATGGTTATTGCGACATGCGTCTGTAAACACGGTGACCTTTTTAAACCTTACGTAAGGTGAGGCTGCTTTGCGTCCATGTTGACTGCATGTTTGTAGTTGAACAGGCAAACAGGACGGTCGTTGATGTAGGAGAGTTTCATCGCTCCTCTGTACCCGGAGTAACGCAGCTCCAACGGAGGCTGGAAGGGGACAAAATGCCAACGTGTCATGAATGACTTCCAGGAGAATATCTTCATTGGCACTGGACAACCATGTTTTTCATCAAGCGGAGGTTAATGATTCGTCAGATCTCTGGTTCATTTGTGATTATTAAATAATCATTTGCGGCCCCTTGGCGAATAAAACAAGGCCCCGGTGCTCACAGGTGTTTCAACGTACTCTCACACAAAAGGACTTCTCCAGCTCTGTACATTTCAACTTTAACTGTCCTCTGAATTGCTCAGTGGGATGTCATAGTTTGCGTCAGTTACATACGTAAGACTATTGCTACCAACAAAAAAGAAAATATAAACGAAAAGTTAGACCGGATTACAATAAAATATGATATACTAAGTAACAATTACCATTATGTGCACAGTTCTACAGTGGAAAAAAAACACCACACAGCTTAATCCATCAAAGGAACTTGATATTACTTTCCATTTATTAGTCATTATTATTTGAAACTAAGTCAGATTTATGAGGTAATGACTAAAATGTAAAAAAAAAATATTGTAAATCAAAATTCTGTTTTACTAAATCAAAATGATTACTTATTCAGTTCATTCTAAGATATCTAAACAGAAATTATGACATACTAAATCAAACTTACATAATACAGTCCAGACACTGAATTACATTTGAAACATTTTAAAACAAATTAAAATGACGAGATGGTGAGTCCAGATTTTCTCTTTTTGTGTCTTTTCTTGGTTGAAATGTCCTTTCATAAATATATGCAGTATGTAAAGCGCTCTCATTCAAGGAGCGCATTGGCTTGTTTACTTCTTTGGATGTTTTTTTAAAATATTGAATATATGTGAGATTATTTAATTCCTACTGGTTGTCAGTTAATAAAGCCTCGTCTGAGGTCCTTCTTCTGCCGGTGTGAAAATTCAGTTCATGCAGGCATAATGAAATATTAGCTGTGACTGTAGTGGTTACCACAAAGTCGTCGGGATATCCACCCACGTAGAAAACAACAGTGTCTGGATCCAGGTCGAGGACGCCGCTCATGGTGTTTGGAAGGTTGCGATGAGGAGCGAGCCTGGTGGGCCTCTGAGACGTGAAGTTCTTTATGATGTTGACCTCAGCATCTTGGTAAACTCTGGAGGGATTGTTGAGATAATCGACCCATCGATTACATCCGTGTGTTGGAGGAGGAAACTATGAGTGACTAACTTTTTCGAAACTTCTGTGCCATACCTGTGAAAGGTCACCCTGTCGAAGTCGGAGGCGTTCACACTGGCGGTTGTCGTTATCTGGCTGGTTTCCACCTCGTGGACAACTCCACCCAACTTGTAGACGCAAACCAACACACCGTCTCTGATAGCCATGCCGATGTAGTCTCCAGAAGCCTGTGAACCAAAGAAGAGCATGACACGTCACTCAAGTGACTTCCTGCGAAACACAGATCTTTCTGTCGAGGAAGGAGGCACACTCACATTCTTGTTGCCCAAGTAGAAAACAAAGAGATCGACATCTCTGTGTTTGTCCCGTCGTTGCTTTCGTCTGCGATCGGCCTCGTAGGGATTGTTTCGATGGCGATTGAGCAGCAGGTCGACAGCTGTAAACGCTTTCACGTCTTCGAGGTTCCTCGGAGGACGAAGCTCAACGTGACCTTTGCCATTGAACGTTGTGGCAATGGAGAGCTGAAAGACATGAATGTACAGAAAATAGATACAGTGATAAATAAGACATTTTGTCGTGTAGGTCAAAAGATCCTCTTAAGTTCCATAGATCTGTACTATCACTGTGAGTGATCTCCTTCAAATACATCAGCCATTTGATCACTTGTCAAAGTAGAACAATTTATTATAGCCTCTTTGAATCAAACCTGACGTGCTTAAAACAACCGATTGAAAGAAATACGTTACCCTGTTCACAAAGTTTCTTGTCTCCTCTATCACATCCTTGATTCTCTGGATGCTTTCTGTCATGTTGGCACTAGGAGGCGCTTTCCTTTTCAGGGCCTCAACTTGTTGGAGGTTGGTTGTCAACACAGGGAAGGCTGTTTTAAATTTCTTCACTGAAAAAGAAAGAAAAGCAAACAAACAAAATTCAAAAAGATAAAAGGAAAATGATTCATGCTATACTTTAAGGACAGAATCTTGCCGTTGAATACTCACATGTGTTTTCCACATCGCTTAACATATTGCCCATATTCGCACCGACACTGGTCAGAGTCATTCCTTCCACTTCCTGGCTGATATTCCTCAGTCTCTCCGTCAGATCTCTGACTGTGTGGTTAGACGCAGAGGCCGCCGTTTTCGCCGACTCTATCAGGACTTTGGTGTCGTCTGAGAAATCAAAAGACTAAAGATGATCTGCTGTGTCGCAGGTGCAGTGAGCAATCTGCCGGGTCCCGTCTCCGGTGACCCACTGACCTCCTCTGATCGTTTGGAGGTCTCCGGTGACGGTCGAGATGCCCATCCTCAGCGATGCACTTTTCCCCTTTTGCATCTTCACACGGCCTTTGTGGCCGTTCACCGCATGTGAAAGCACTGTTCAAAAAGAAATCAAACAATGTTTGTGCGTCCCAAAATTAAAATAATGTGCGTGTCCTTTTACCAATGACGCTTTCCACGCACTCTTATGGTCACTCTGAATGTGGGGGGCTTCTGTTTGCAAACGGGTTGAATTTTCTTTGAGTCCTTCGGCCCCGTCGACCAGACCTCCCTCCGTAACGTGCTAATTCAGAGCAAGAGAATCCTATTAATATATATTTTTGATAAACTAAACATTTAGATCCTGATCAAGGATTGATGACGTTACCTTTAAGGTTTGATCAGCAGCCTCTCTGGACTGATTTGCTGCCGTCTCTGCCTTTTCTATGGCATTAATGACTCTGTTATGAGCTTCTTTACTCCGCACACTGAGCAGTTCGTTGCTGTAATTAGCATTATGAAGTACTCTGCAATAACACGTGACATAATACATAATGTTCACATGAACACATTATCTAAATTACATATATGCTCCTTTTTTTCTCCCTCTTTAAACTCACTGTTGGAATTCTGCTGCTGCTCTGTTGAACTGCTCTGCGTGCTCCATGGCCTTGTTGACAACATCCACCCTGGCCTTCGTTTGGAAGATGTCATTAGACTTCTTGCGGAGTTCCCCTCTGGCTCCGTCCAGCTGAGCCGCGTGATTCTCAAATTGCTGCAATTTACACACGATGAACTGCCGTGAAACACCTTATCTTGCGGCATCATGGTGGTAAAATGTGCCTGCTTACTTTTTTAATTTCCTCGAGCATCAAGAAGATGTCTGTAATATTTTCCAGCAGATCTTTAGTCGTTTCGGACACGGGGAGGAGTGCGCTCCGTTCCCTCTTCATCTGAGTGTGAAGATGGAGATGCGAATGATGAACAACAACAGGTGAAGAAGACAAAGTGATGTTTTTGTGCATGTGAAATGTGTGATTGTGAGTGCTGTGTTTTCACGTCACCTGCAGATGTTGTAGAGTCACACGGCTCTTCCGGTTAAGGCTCTGCGTCCTGTTGACTCCGTCCGCTGCTGATGACAGCAGCTCAGCCATCTCCCTCAGAGAAGAGTCCGCAGACTGACTCAGTGCATGAACCGTTATGTTGTCCAGCGCTGAGGAGAACAGGCAGATTTTGAACACATATCACAATGATTGGAAATCACCCAGTCAGTGTCATCCAATTCCCATATGATGGAGCTTCACCGGTTTAATTGTTCAGTCATGTCTTTGGTTCCCCTCAGACAAATAGTTTGACATCATGGGAAATATGCTAATATCTTTTCTTGCTGAGAGTTTGATGCTTAGCACAATCACTGTAAACACACAAACCCCCTGTATAGTGCTCTCTACTTTCTGTCCTCCAGTCTGACCTACCTCTGCACCGTTTTGTCTATGAACTGAAGATAATTTCATTCCATCATATTGTGATCTGAAAATAATTAGTATATGTCGGAGAGAACCCCCCCCCCCCCCCAAAAAAATAGATTAAAAAATGTCCTACCTCTGTGGGCCTCCTCCTGCTCTCTGCCAGCGCTGTCTCTCTGAGCAGAGCAGCCTCTCTCCCTCATTTCCTGCACGATGTGCTGAGCCTCCTCCATCATCCTGACTCTTTCCGAGAGAGTGATGGATCCTCCAGGCCTCAACTCAAATAGCCACTTCATCAAATCTGACAAACCACAACAACAGAGACAGCGCTGTTGATGATACATGATCACAGTGCCGGGCCTCACTTTGACATACCAATAATTCAGTTTCCTGAATAAGTCGCACAGAGTCTTAGACACAAGTTGCAGGAGATATCAGTGCGTCTGACATTACTCACCTGAATGTATTTGAGGATGATTACTCAGTGAAACCAATTATTATGAATTCTGTCACAACAGTGGCCCAAAGCCACAGCAGTGTACACACATATTTGTGTTTGAGTGATGCACCTTGTATCATTGTGAGGAGAGATTCCGCCTCAGGAAGAAGATAATCGACCTTTGTTCCATTCACATTCTGCAAAACCTTTGCCAGATCTGATTCTGACTGAAGACTCTGGAAAGGAGCAGATACGTTTCTGTTAACTGTTTGAATTTTAGCACGAGAAAGAAGTTGTCCATAACACCCATGGTTCAGAGCTCCATGAAATCACTTTGACATGCGACGTAATCAGTTTATGAAAACACCTCCTGCAATATTCAAACAATGATTTTGAATCACAGAACTATTTCTTTAAAATTTAAATGATCATCCTAAACTCCTGATTGAGATTTACTTTGATCAACTGATGAAAAATTCTCTCCACGTACCTCGTCAATCAGTTGACTCAAGTCGTCCCCGACAAGGTTCACATCTGCCTCCTGCTGTTCGAGCTTTGGGCCCAGGTGTCTCACAGCAGAGCTGTGGCTCCCAACCTGAAGCTGGAAAACAGGAGAGGTGAACATGAACAGAAAAATGATCAGGTGACATGGATATAACAGGGTTGGGATTTTTCTCTATATAAGTCTTGAAAATGTCTTAAAGCGCAGTTATTTTAAACATAAATATCCAGATGTGCATGTACCAGTACCTTGGCGTCGGAGGTGTTAGCCTCCAGGTTGTTCAGCATTGAGTGTGAACCCGAGTCAAGACTGATGTTCCACAGCTGCTGCTTCAGCCGAGTCAGACCGTCGTCCAGTTTCTCAGAGTCAACCAGTAGAGAAAAAGTGCACCCATCACAGTCTGTGAGTAAATACAGGGAGAGTGTGAAACACACCATTTGGTTAGTTTTTGATTTTCAACGCAAGCTGCACCGTGGCAGCGATCAACACATCTGCTTTTACCAGATCTGGTGAATTCTATTGAAAGAAAGTATGTGACCATGTTGTATGTCTTCTGTGACTCTGATTTGTTGGGTTTGGAGAAACTTAAACAAAAAAAAACAGTTACAAACTGAACCAATGGGGTTAATGTGGGTATGTATGAGCCAGACTGACTAAAAGAAGTTATGAAAAATGTATTATCCAGTATATTTTAGTAAAGTTTAAAGGTCAGGATACCCCGAACCTCTAACTATGGATCATTCTTCCTAAAACCTTTCTTGTGAGTACCCCAAACTTAGTGAAATGCAACATTGAATTATTACATAGTAACTACATTTGTGTTTTTGTGAAAATGATTATTAACCTCCAGTTACAGTATCACATAGGTTGACGATGCGATCCCCCCTGTTGCAGGGTTCGCAGCTGCCTCCAGGCACCAATGGATTGCCGTAGTAACCATGTGCACATCTTAAAGAGAGGACAAACAAGCTCATGAATGTTTCTACTTTGAGTCACGAACCTGCACAGGAAAATAAGGTATGTGTCTTTTTTTATTTATTCATTGGACAATAGAATGCACAGCTGCACTAAGGATAATAATGTTGACATGATAAATGACGTTATGTGTTTGGTTATGTGTCACTTGTTGACCAGCAGACCAACCTCTCACATCTGGATCCACTGTAACCACGTTTACACAGGCAGTCGACCACACCTGAGCCAATGTCCAGACAGGCCATGGCAAAACTAAAAAAAGAATAAATAAGATATTCATACTGATCCAGAAAGGGAAGAAAAATCAGCTGAGCTTGGTTGAGTTGGGCTACAAACAGAGACTGACTTGTTCCATGTGAAGGGACATGGGCAGCCACGGCAGGTCCTGTCTCCTACGTTTCCATAGTAACCCTCTTTGCACCGTTCGCAGCGGTCCCCGGCCGCGTTGAACTGACAGTTCTTGAGGTCAATTAGATGAAGGGAACAACAACAGCATGTGTGATGTGACTCGACAGTGAGCCTGTGAATGCAATGACCTTTCAGTGTGCTGTTAATCTACAAATCGACATGTGAGTAAACACCAACCACACAGTCCCCCGTCTGCTCATCACACTCTTTGGAGAGTCCGTTGCAGCCACACGGCACACACTGGCCCCTGGACGGCCCGGTCCACTCCCTGTAGGAGCCAGAGCCGCACTTCTATACGCACACACACAGAGAGCGCTCACGGTCGACTGTGGGAAAGTGAACGCGGGACTACACCCCACCAGAGCTCACTGGACAAATATGTTACCACAAAGTAATCGGGGCGAGGCACAGAGACAGAGGGACACACGTGGACGTACTGTACATTCACTGAAGAGTGTGTGCATTGCATTTGACATGGGCTTGTGTGTACCCTGATGAAGGTTTGGGCTTGTAAGGTTGGGCTAAGGATCGCTTTAAAAATACTTTCTATACCCAGGGATATTATAAAATCGCATGTCAGATAGTGTAGTTCATTGAGGATGTATTAGTAGATTTTACACTCTCTTATCAGAATACATTTCTTGACCTAGTTTTGCACCACATTATGTGCCATAATCGTCGTACTGTGAAGAGGTGGGAAACGAACAAAAACCCACTATGAACGACATAAACACCAAGTAAGAACTGCTTTACCTGAGTAACAGCACCTGCTGTTTGGTTGCTGAAGGAGGGATTGCAGAACTTTTTTGTGCTCCGTGTCTTCTGAGTGTGTCTGTCACGCCAACACTTTGGATGTATCTGAGCAGACGGACAAACCAGAGCAAAGCAGAGCAAAACCGACCATGCAACACGGCAAAGTAGAGGTCTTTTCCAATCCATTATGAGATGTTCAGCGATCCACGTGAGTCTGGCAGTGGAAAAGAAAAGTCCCCCTCCTCTGCCTCTCCAAGTGAACCTTGTAGCAGTTGAACCTTGGAGCTTTTTATGTGAGATGCACGACGAGAAATTGGACTGTGAGAAGAAACAAGTTTAAATGAGTGTCGGCGTTCAGGCAGGTTCAAAGTTCATTGAGGTGTGGTTGCACTTGCAGACATTAAGGTTAAGAAGCAGCGGCTGAACAATAATGTGCAGAGCAGGTGACGGAAGAAAGTGGTTCTCACTTTATTATCAGTCAGTGGATAAGTTGCAACATTTCAGATGATCCTGTAAGTAAGTGATAAAAAAAATACATTGTTTGTAAGGTTCACAAAAAAAAAAAGAAACTTTTACTTGCATTGAAATGAAAATAAACCAGTGTATTTGGTCTCTAACAGAGTCAAGTCGAGGCCTGAAACAGAGTTCATTTTATAAGTGTATACCCCAAACGCCACCCTTCCATCCTACACCATCTCGATATAATATGTATCTATACATAATTTCTACCAAGTACAAATGCAAATACAAATACAAAAAAAGTTTTGCAGTCTGAAGATATGACATGAAAGTTAAAAACATCGCTTAGTGAATCGTTCAGTATCCACTAACAGTGAAGGTTGTTTTTTGAAATTCACAAGCAGGACACCCTGATTTATTTTATTTGGTACATCCCCCTATGTCCATTGCATTACATTGTGCTAATGAATAATTTCTGCTCATTTCTCAAAGCAAGATTATGTAACTTGTGTGACAGCGGCAACTGACAGGTGAAGCAAAAAGTAAAAATCAATTCTATACAGAATCTGGAAGCTTGGTGAACTTCTGTAGCTGCTGAGTTAAGAGCTAACATGTCATTTAGTCTATGTTAATACTTACAGGAGTTTCTTTTCTATTTCATCTGTGCCATTTAGTCTTCAGTGGTATTTTGAGCTTGGTTTCTAACAGGAGAATGAGTTCACCACAGCTCTTTTATGAAGATGGACAAGGTCAAATGAAACACAGCTAATTACCCCAAGGTCGTCCTCTCTTTTTTTGGACACCTGCTTTTATCTTGCTTTAATATTCAAATTGCATTTTCCATATTTGGTGAGTTTGGAGACTGATCCAGAAAACAAACATTTCAAAGGGCTATTTGAATCTTGTGTGTGAACAACAGCCCTGAGAGAGGAAATGTGTTCACTGTACACGGCTGGTGAGGGTCTTTCCACAATACATCTTCAGTGTCCGAAAGTTCAGCAGAAGTTTTAGAAAAATATGGATTACTTTACAGATGATATTAGCTGTATGACCAATGACTGATTTTGTATTTTTTTTGGCTCTTCTGACAGACCAGTACATTTTTAGCATTAAAAGTCAACTCTGAATCATCTTATCAGAATCATAAAATAGGGTACAAAGCATAGCTGGCAATGCCACAAGTGTTTCTGCCGTCCCGGATCAATCGCATGAAGCCCCCTTCACCCCAGCTGCTGCCCCAACTATGAACAGGAGATACAAAAAAATGAAATATTTTAAAACAAAGAACACTTGTACATTTGAAATATTAGAAACTGTATTTTCCTGTGTTCTTCGATGTGCACACAGTTGTTCTGACCTGTTTTTTATGATCCAGTAGTCCTGGCCTCCTTCCGAGCCGAAGCCAACCAGCAGCACAGCGTGACTCAGATTGTTGGGGTTACAGCTGGGCTCATTGTATAGTCCTGTAAGTGAAAGTTAAACCTGTATTACCTGATTTATTTACTTTTGACCACTTTGCGGCAGTAGAGAGGAGCTGCAAAGACAACATACACTTATACACATCACAGTTTTTCAATGAAGGGGAACTCGGTTTAGCACATTCAGCATTTATTAGGTTTGATTGTGAGTTGGGTTTCTGGGTTTTAAGTCCAATTTTCACTCTCCTTTAAGTGCAGGTTTTTGCTCCCTACAAACTCACGAGAATTATTTTTTTTAAAGCATATTCATGAAAGCGTAAAAAAACCCAAATTACTAGAGGGAAGATGGTAGTAGTTATGTCACTATGAACAACATCTTTCCTATATATGTAGTTGTTCAACGATTTTATAAAGGAAGTAGATCAAGACAATTAACCTGAGCTGTAGAACAGGAAGCTTGCATGGTCGGCATCAATGGCCACTGTGATTGGACCAATAGTTGCCACGGCGTCAGCCAGAGCCTGCTCGTCTCCTTTGGGTATGAACCTGTAGTCTTTAATATGAGCTACTGACAGTCTGCTGTCGTAATAACAGGGCTGTGTGTCCTGTTGAGAGAGAATCAGAACTGAATGTTAACATCATGGAGGAAACAGAATGATTTACTGTTGTTTTTACTGTAGGAGAGGAAGCCAGCGGCCTCACCACTGAGGTGTAAGGGTAGGTGCTTGTCGATTGCAGCCCGTTGTTCACCACATAGTCGTAGGCATTGGCCATCCAGGCACCATTGCAGCCAGAGGTACCGTACGGCTTGGAGCAGTCCACCAAGTTTTGCTCACTCAAGGAGACCAGCTGACCCGTCGTCTTGTAGATTTGTCCCTCAATAGCTCCTGTGGTGCTGAAGGCCCAGCATGAGCCGCAGTAACCCTGTGAGGAGCATTTAAAACGTTGATTTCAACGTTGTTCCTGATTTAGAGGAGTGAAAACACTCATGTGAATGTAAAAACGTCTCACCTGGTCTTTCACCTCAGTCACATAGCCCATGTTCCGGTAGTCAACAGATCTAACACCACCTAACTTCTTAGCGTTGGTCCGCAGCCTTCGGGCAGAGACGATCTTCCCTCGGTTTACAAACTGGGCGTCTATCAAGGCACCTTGCAAAACCTGGTATTCTCTTTGTGTCTATGTACGGACAACATAAAGATTATTTTTATAATCTTACTGACATCTACAATCTGACAAATCAGGTGTAACAACTTATTGATATATTCTAAAAAATAAAATAGTTGTGCTTTGTTGCTAAGACCATTCTTATGTATATTCACTAAATATAAAGATTTAGCCACTCAGATTAGTTTAGCATAAAGGCTGGAGACAGGGTTCTGTCCATAGGTATAGATTATACAGGCAAGACACAAGGTGCTAGTAGGTGGATTAGTCAGAAGTTATTTTCTCTCTAAACTCAAACTTTTCCATTCTTTGACCATGATTTGTTATTGTGAGCATTGATGCTTGACACCAGGTGGGAAATGCTCGTCCTTACCAAGTCCCCATACTTATTCATAGCCATAGCGAACGGCCTGATCCCCATAAAAAACCCTTGATTATTGTGTGCAATCAACTGCTTGTTCTCCTCCCAGATGGCCCTCCTCTGCATGTCGTCCTGCATGACAACACAAACGCACACACACATCAAGAAAAACTCAAGTGACACAGAACACATGAGCGCCACCTTCCCAACCAGTGTCCTTGTGTTTTAAGATAGATGTGTGGTCAGTCTCACCATTTCGTCATAGGTTATGCCATGGCTGCTCTTCCAGATGTCCCAGTCAGTGAGGACCGCCTCATCTGAGTCTGACGCGACAGGCCTCGCGCCACACAACAGGACAGCGAGCAGGGCTGCCCTCAGCAGGAAGCTGGACGGCTGAACTGCAAGGAAAAGAGGTTTGTTTTCACACCGTTACAAGTTGTTCAGTCATTTACAGTCCACTCAGTGGAATAACTACTGGGACTGAAATTGTTGTTTTCATTGTACACTGAAACTTGTGTATCTGGTCAGTTTATTAATGGGTAATTATGGCATGATACCCACCATATTCATTCCAACCTTCCAGACAATAAGTTTCGACTGAACTCTAACCATAAATGAGGATTATATCAATTTAAATCATCCTGACACAAACTCTAAAGTAATAAATGTTAAGTTAAGTTGGACTCTTCGACTTTCAGTGATTTAATTGGCATAGGTTAATCTTTCTTAAAGCTACAGCGAAACTAACCTAAAAGCCAACCTTGTGTCAAATCTTTTACATTTAATCAAATTGTGAAATTTGTCATTGAAAAGAAAAATTCGATTTCAGGATTCAGATGTTGTTTTCTGTAGTTTTGCATATGAAATAAAAAGCCCTGGACAGCTTACCTGCATGGATGTGAGTCTGTTTAGTTCCCATGGTCAAAGAGCAACTCTGCACAGTGATGCGGCAACAGCCTGTCAACCTTCCTTATAAAGCCTTGCAATAAGTATATGCTTCGACTCTACTTTTACCGAATCCCTCAATCAACACTTATGACAGCACCTGAGAAGGATATTAGTCAACAAAAATAAGATGCTTTCCCCGCTCCTCCTCAGCAATACCTCATTATCATTTAGAGAGGGTGAAAGCTGCAATTTTGTAAATCCTTCAAATGCTGGTTTATAATTGAACATAACACCTGACATATTACTTTCCAAAACCAAAAGTACACAGATGCTTTACTGCACTAAAAACACAATCACATCAATGTAAAAATGTTCCATCACATTAAGTAGGATTAATGATGTGTATTATATATTGTTAGTTATTTCCTTTATATGTTACCAACCCCTTTAAAGTGTCTTTGCGTATTATTAAAAGCATTATATAAATGAAAGAAATGTATTATTGTTGCTGTTGTTATTTTTATAATGGTAATAATAATAATCATTATTATTTTCGTATTCAGGCAACAGTCCAAAAGGATTGATTATGTACACTTTTGTCCAGTGGTTCCCAAGGCGGGGGTCAGACCCCTCCAAAGGGTCGCAAGAGATGAATAATGGGAGAGGAAAGAAGAGAAATCTGACTTCAGATACACACATTTTTATTTATTCATTTCTTTCTTTAAAATGTTTCAAACAAACGATGATTTGACATCCTTGGACCTTAAACAGTGAGATAATTGAAACCATCTGAGACGTTTAAAAACAAGAATGAGTAAATCACTGGGGTAGCTGCTGACAACATGGACATCCTTGAGTTGACCTAGGGGCTCAATTTACACACGGCAGGGTCACAAGATAAAAAAAAAAGTTTGTTTAATCTTCAACAAAGCACATTAAAGGAATAGTTCAGTGATTTTGAAGTGGGGTTGTATTAGTAACTTATGCATAGTTAATATGTTACCTTTTGGACATGGTGATCAGCGAGGTCATTTTTAACGGAGTTTGGAGGAGAAGTGGAAGTAGCGTAAGTAGCACCGAAAAACGTCTTTTTCACCACATTTTTAAATGCTTACCTAAAAAATGTACATCCGTTCAATTGTACGTTGGAGGACGTATTTTTTCACTACTTTAGTTTTCCGCCAGGAAGACGTTTAAGTTTGCAAGTCTTTTAGGTAAGCATTTAAAAATGTGGCGAAAAATACGTTTTTCGGTGGTCCCCTCTGCAACAATGGGACTCAGACTTACGCTACTTCCACTTCTCCTCCAAACTCTGTTAAATGACATCGCTGATCACCATCTCCATAAGGTAATATATATACTATGCATAAGTAACTCATTCAACCCCACTTCAAAATCACTGAACTATCCCTTTAAGATAATTGTAAGGTTTTTGCATTTTTAAATGTAAAGCTCTTCTGATAGGTATCCAAAACAGATGCCTAATGAATATAGAGCAGTAACGTGTGGAATATTTCCATATAAATTGTGCTGGAGTCTACAGAGGCACAAGAGGCTGTGGCTTATGTGAGGTTTGGTACCTGAGTACCTGTGTCACCTTGGTTACTCGGACAGTTTCCGGCTCCACACTGCGCTCGGCAGCGCCCCCCGGCGGCCGGCCGAGCGCAGCGCTGACTGCAGAGGATGAGCTCAGCTGACCGCCTGTCTGTTATTAGGTCCCCGGACCGGCGCCGCCAACACCCAAACACAGTGCGGCAAAACAGGCGAGAGGCGCTCAGCTCCCAGTCGTCTCTAATGAGTGAGTGCGCGGGGAGAAAAACATGAGTCACGAGTGAGGTCTGCGCCATGTCTGTTAAGGTAAAGCAGCTTCTTTTTTTTTCTTTTGCGTTATCCATCACGGTCTGCACGCATCGTCAGGGCCCGAATGACAACAACACATCCCACCTGCTTCCTCTCGAAGCCTGTATCTAACGATGTGGTGCGTTCAACTGCAAATCAAGTGTCTGTTTACGGACTTTGATGCAATTATTCAGTCTAGGTTTGTGTGTGTGTGTGTGTGTGTGTTTGTAAGTAAGGTTATCATATGGCCTGAATTAACATTCCATACGTTAACCTGCAACTGTGCATATGATTGTGCATGATGCATGTTGATGCAGAAGCAATTTGATTCAAATCCCCTCAGTATATCCTGAGAAGTGTGTGTGTGTGTGTGTTTGACTCTTAGACCTCGGAGTGATGGAAAGTAACACGCACTCAAAGGGCTTCAGTGGTTTTAGGGTGAGAGATGGGGTTCAGCATTTTGTTGTGATGGGATAAGGGAATGCACGTTGTCAAAGAATGTCCTCCCAAAGCCAATATAAAGAAGTGTGTGTGTGTGTGTGTGTGTGTGTGTGTGTGTGTGTGTGTGACAAAGGGATATCATACGGCCTATTATGTCCCATTGAATTGCACATTAACCTGTGCATGTGTGTATTTGTGATGACTTGCCCTTCATTCATAACCAGACACACTCTACTCTACTGTCTGAGCTCTACTGTCAGTGTGTTTAATACCATAATGGTGGCTTGAGGTCAGTGTTTGTTGTGTGTATTTACCCTCCAGAAGGAAACACCCCTGGCTAATGCTGTGTTTTGGGCAGCGAGGAAGGGGAACTTGGCTCTTCTTCAGCTGCTGCTCAACAGCGGCCGCGTGGACGCAGACTGCAGAGACAGTGTACGAACGCTGCATGTCCTGGCTGCTCTGCTGCACGCTTTAACCATAACCCAGGAAGACAGAGGTGTGGTGTTGTGTGGTGTGTGCGTGTGCGTGTGCGCACGTGTGTGTGTGTGTGTGTGTGTGTGTGTGTGTGTGCGTGTGCGTGTGCGCACGCGTGTGTGTGTGCATCATAATTTCAAATCCATAGTATGTTTGTAGTGCCACCAGTTTCATGTGTTTAGTTGGAAAATCAGCATGATGTCACAGTTGCATCGCCACATTAGGGTAGTTTTTATGTCGTCCTAATGGATTCGATTTGTAATTGGGATATTTCTCTTCAGTATGGAACGACAGCCTTGATGGTGGCATCATACAGTGGCCATTATGAGTGTGTCAAAGAGCTCATCATGCAAGGAGCCGACATCAACTACCAGAGAGAGGTATGATGGGAAAATAACTGTCAACCCCACAATTAAAGATATTCTTGGGTGAGGGTCACAGTAAATCCAGAGTCACAGAGTGACATTCATGTCTAAAAACAGCTTATGATAGCAGGTTGTGGCTACATGTTTAGCTCACAGACATGAGGGTGGTATTAATTTTCTCATTTAAAATTTGCAAGTTCAGAGCATAGTCCTGAACAAAGCCTTAATTCAATCAATGTGTGTTGTATTCAATATTTCAAATCCATCAAACATAAAAAGTTGTTTTCAACATTGGAGTGTAGTTCACGTGAAATGACATCACGTGTAAGTTTTTTTTCCCTGTCCCCTCCAGACAGGTTCTACTGCCCTGTTCTTCGCCTCGCAGCAGGGACACAATGACGTGGTGAAGCTCCTCTTTGAGTTCGGTGCCTCCACAGAATTCCAGACAAAGGTGTGCTGCGGGGCACAATGACTGGTGTCACTGTCTTTATGACGCTGGCTGCGTTGCCATCAGCTCACTCTGTGATTCAGAGGGCTTCATGTAGAGATAAGGAAACAAAATGACTGCTTTGTATACCTCTGAAGACCGTTGACTTTCAACTTTTTACATTTTTTTATTATTCTACTGCTGAATGCATTCGTCACCTTAAAACAGTTTTGTGTCCCTTGTTTTCGTGGCAGGACGGTGGCACAGCTCTCACCGCCGCCTCTCAGTATGGACACTCCAAGGTTGTGGACACCCTGCTGAAGAATGGAGCCAATGTTCATGACCAGCTGCATGTGAGGCCTTCTGCGTATTCAGCCTCTCTTTAGGCCTGCCCCCCCCCCCCAATTCCCATCCACCCCGGCCCTGTGTTTAACGTCCTCGTCTTATAGTTGCAAACATTGTCCCAGCAGCTGGAATCCAGCCTCTCAGGTTTCTACGGACTGCTGAGTCAGACCGTCTGACATTCAGCAGGATTAGGCTGTGAAAAAAAACCCTGATGACACAAACTAATATTTATGAAATAATATAGTATTTTGTTATGAATACACATTCATTCCATAGGAACATTTTTATTCATACCGGTTTTAAGAAAACCAAATATTACCCAATGTATGAGGTTATCCTTTTATGTTTCAGGATGGTGCCACGCCTCTGTTCCTCGCTGCCCAGGAGGGTCATGTGACAGTGATCCGTCAGCTGCTTGCCTCCGGGGCCAAGGTTAACCAAGCTAGGGAGGTAACACAGCCTTTCCCTCCCTAGCTCACAGCTCTTCTCTTACATCCCTGCATACAACCTTAATTTCTCTCTTTTTCCCGTGTCACTGCACCCGTCCTCCCCACCTACGTGTTCTCCAGGATGGCACTGCCCCCCTGTGGATGGCGGCTCAGATGGGTCACAATGAGTTGGTGAAGGTGCTGCTCTTACGTGGTGCCGATCGGGATGCTGACAGACAAGTTCGTTGTTCATTTGTAAATTTTTAAGTACATCGAAATGCACATAGAGGGTTTAGTCACCTTTCCCCAAACAGGACTAGTCCGCAGCTTTCCTATACTGCCATTGTGACCTTAAGGGACTAATTATATAATGTAAAATGACAATTGCACTCTGGACCTCTGAAACATCAGTTACTGTAACAGTGCTCACTTAAGGTCCATCCATGCAGTCCTCAACTTTGTATGTTCATACTTTTTGTTATTCTGAGCACTTTTAATTTGGTATAATCAATGTTTTCACATTAATGCTCGATCACAAAAGTACATGCATGTGAATGGCGTTGCTATTGGTGACAAACCTACAGTTACCTTCATTTCAACTAAGTGTTTTGGCATCGGCAATTTAGAGTTAGGTGTCTTACCCAAGGAAACATTTGCATGTGGTCTGGGGGAAGCAGGGATTGAACCGCTAACCTTCTGGTTAGTGGACGGCCGTCTCTACCTCCCTTATCCACAGCCAGCTCACAGTTGCCCTTTAATAGGCAACTGTTTGCTATTAAGTTCACCAAAACACTCATTAGGCGATACTATATCGATATTAATATTAAACTGTTAATGGTTTGTTTCTGCAGTGGATATTAATAATCAGTTGATCCACAGGAAACTTCATGATAAAGGAAAGGCTATTTATCAAGCCAGTAAGTGGCCCTTGAGTGGAGATTAAGCCGCATAATTTGCAGTGTTTTCCTTTTTCTGCCTCTTGAGGATGGATCAACAGCGTTATTCAAAGCAGCTTTAAAGGGACACAGCAGTGTCATCGAGGAGCTCCTCAAGTTTTCTCCGTCACTTGGCCTTCTCAAGGTAGAGGATACTGTCACAGCTCCTGTCCCTCTATAAAGGGATATTTGGACATTCTGGGTATATAACCATATTCGCTGATACCACTCTCATGTCCGCACACCAAATATAAAGCTACCATTATCACACTGTCTTTTTCTGAGAGTAACAAAATCCATCAACTAACAAGTTTACCAACATCTTGTTTGCTCAGTCTGTACCAGGATAGTTGTTTTCACCTATTTCCAGCTTCTGTGCTAAGCTCAGCTAATAGACCCCCGCCTATTGCTTCATATTTAGTGTATTGGCATGAGAATGGTGTTGGATCCTTTTATGTCACTCTGCAAAAAAAACAACAAGCATATTTTCAACAATTGTCAAGCTATTCTTTTATTTCTAATCCTGTATTACCAAAGAAAGCGCATATTTGTATTTGTTTGTGAGAATACAGCACTACTACTCCACCGTCTTATGAATACATACATGTTTCTTTGTTGTTTCCAGAACGGCTCCACTGCCCTCCATGCAGCTGTCATGGGCGGAGACCTGCGAACTGTTCTGCTGCTGCTCGGGGCCAACGCAGACCCCACGCTACCAAACAAGGTAAGGCATTTAGATTTGACGGATGAGATAGCAAGCAGACGGGACACAAGTAACTACTTTTTTCTCACGTGTGTTTGTCCAGCATAAAGAACTCCCTGCAGATCTCACGAAGAGTGACCGCATCCTCAATGTTTTACATCCAAAAGTCTTGAACGGAAACAGCTGATAATAACCCAGACTCCTGCCTTCACGCCTGGACCGCACCGATGTGAGGGGGAAACAAAGCCACAGCTCGGTGTCAGACCTACTCAGCCACAACATGTACTGTACATGGTGATTGCTGTCATATGTTGAATAAACCTGGACTAAATGTTGAGCAACGCAATGTGCAACCAGAATGCATTCGTCTTCCACATGCAACATCATCTTAACACTGGTGTTCTTCAGTATATATGCATTTATTGTTCTTCCCCAGGTGTTGTAAGATTTTTATATTTTGCCCACTATTTATTTTCCTTTTTAAAAAATGTAATAAAACCTACATTTGTTTAAGTAACGCAGCAGTGGCGGTGTGCCTTTATTTGATGGATGAGGATTTATTTTGACAAGTCACAGGTATCTGCAGGCTTTGTAGAGGGAGAATATACAAGTAAATATAGTAAAACAATGATATTTTACACATTGTAGAAACATAATGATTTGATTATTATGACTAATACTCAGGTCAGTATTGTCAGATGTACACCTGTAACACCTGTAGTGTGGTTGAACTGAATTTCCTTTTTAATCTCCAAAGTAATTAATTATTAATCTTTACATATACAAAGTAATGATTCTTTTTTTTTTCTTTTTTTAAATGATATAATGAAATGTCTGCGTGTATAAAACACAGCAGCTGTCCGACCCGCCAGACAATAACATTCGTCACGTGACCACCGCGGAAGTGACAGTCAACTTTTAATGCGGAAGAGAAACAAGTCTCTGAGGATACCCCCCCGTTTAAACTTGTTACAAAATGAAGCACAAGCAGTAGGTCACCTCGAGAGGCGAGCGACAGTTTGGTCACGGTTTCATTTTTGAAGACGACAGGCAACAGCCGGACCGACGTCACGCGAGCTAATGGCAGGTAGCAACTTACAGGTGAGTGACAGACTTCGACTGAGCTGCGTCGGTGCTGCGTGAGACCGTGTGTCGTCGGGAGGACGACGAGACTCCGCGTTCACTCGCTTTCTGACACTACGACTCAAACTACGTCAATCGAAACGTCTTTGCCTTAAAGACGAACATGTTTTCTTATCGGGGTTTGAACACGTAACTCATGGGTTTAATAATGATAATTGGACCAATAGTGGATCATTTAACAAGTATCTGGGTTGCCAGATTGGGAAAGATCCTTTGTAGTTGTCCCCCCTAGTATTTCCAATTTTGGGAAAAACATGCTGAGGCTTCTCTGTCATGTTTCAGATCAGATGTCTGTGAGTTGTTGACAGTAGTTCTAACCTAAGGATGATCTCTCCCCCCCCCCACTAACCTTCCCAGATGGTTTCATTCAAGTGAAAAGGTCCAAAACACAATTGTAAATTTGTGTAGACAAACTTTGTTTTTGATTCTTCTTTCCTCGTCCATTAATAATCTCTGGAATCTTCAGATCTTCCATAACACACATCACGATTGTTAATACTGATGCCAATAACAATCATACAATTATCAATAAGTTCATATTTAATAATATTTCACCTACTGGGGCCATTTTTCTCCACAATTACCACTTACTTTTGAAGCTGATTTAGCCAGTATTACTTTTTAAAGAAGGACTTTGACTTGAATTGAAGTATTTTTATTTTAACTCCACAGTTTCAGTACTAATCTTGAGTAAGGAACCTTTTTCTAGATGCTTTAGAAGTTGTAACCAATGGCTTTATTAATTGATGTACATTATGTAATGGATAGCCAACAATTATAACAACGTGTATCCAGACAGAGTGAAGGATTTAATTATTCATCAACCATAATAACACCATTGCTACCGACTAACCTTTTAAAAGACGCCCTGTCAGAAAGTTGTACCCTAAGTTCTTCTCTTTCATTTTGTCTGTTGTCAACAGAAAGCTATCGATCTGGCCAACAAAGCTGCACAGGAGGACAAAGCCAAAAACTACGAAGAGGCCCTCAAATGTTATGAGCATGCAGTGCAGTACTTCCTCCACGTTGTCAAGTGTGAGGAACCTGATTTAAGCCTCCCATCAGTGTTTGAATTGTATAACATTTGTCTGTTTTTTTTCTCTTCCTTCAGACATGTCCTGACCTTTTTACTCAAACTTTTACTTAAATTTTGTGCCAAAAACAGCGCAGAACAAATGGCGCATGGGTAGAAGCTGCTCCAAATGTGTGTGGACAGCTTCTCTTTCAGTTGATAAGATCCCTAAAGGCGCACCCTGTATGTTGATAAATCTGCAGTCTGATTTGAGAAGTGTGGTGTCGGAGAGCTGAGCCATTATTCATGGTTGATACTTCTACTTTTAACCCCATGATAAAATACACCAGGCCGCTACAGCATGACCCCATACAGTTCTACACAGAGGAGGTTGGTCTGTTGTGACAGCGGCTCATCAGTCGTGTGCATCGCTGCCTCCTTTCCAAATTCCCTTTTGGCAAAAGTAGCATTTCATATTTTATTCTTGAAATACATTAACTTTGCAAATGCTGTCGTTACATTTTACATTATTATGTGACCATTCATCATGTAATATGCAGCGGAAATCAAACTTATATATGACGGAGCGACTATAATATTAATTGTGCTGTGTGTTCAGATCATGCTGCTCTACAACATCCACAAAGCTGCACAATTTCCTTTTTCACAAAAGTGTCTGTCCCTCACTGGCACGGCTGTTTTAGAGCTTAGAGACCAGTGATGTGACTGAACGTGCGACTTCACTTGGAGATGCCCACACTGTCACACATTGCAGTTGATTTAGTGTGTTGTTGCTCTGCAGATGAGGCTCAGGGTATTCGAGCGAAGCAGAGCATCAGGGACAAGTGCAACGACTACCTGGACCGAGCCGAGCAGCTGAAGAAATATCTGCAGGACAAGGAGAAGAGTCCTCCGGCCAAACCCGTCAAAGAGAGCCAGTCGGATGACAAAGGGTGAGACTGATCAATACCACCTTGTTTCTGGCAGCATAACCAGAAAAGCTTTGTTTCATAGGTCCCTTCATTTCCCATTTTAGAAACCTATATAATTTGTTACTAAAGATAGGAAGAATATGGACCATGGACGTTCCAGGACAGTTATTTGAGTTTGCTTAGTTTTATAAGAGGTGTGTTGTGTTTATATTCGGTGTTAGTCACCAAAACACATTGAATGATTCGAACAAATGTCTTCAATGCAATATCTCCCCTTAAAAACATTCGTAAAGATGATTTATTTTTAAGTAACCCTTGAACCCCTGAAACATTGCATTGCTTACATCCATGTTTACCAGCTTGCAGTCTTCTTATTCTCTGCCTTTGTTGGTGCCTTGCTGTGGTTCTATGTATGTTGCTGACACCTGTAGTTCAGTGAAATACTTGGAAAACTTTATCAGGAATGTGTATCTCTCACATGAGAACAAATAAAATGGGGTCACACTCAAAAAAGTATTTCCCCACATCACTAAAGATGCTGTTAATTTCCTTGAAGACTTTCCTTGAGGCCCCTGCTTAACTCTGGGATAACTCACTGAGATACATTTAAACTCACATAAATAATCATTTATTGATGAAGATGTTATGCCTCAGATTTGTTGGAGTGTAGGTTTTCAGTAAATGGGGAGTATTTAACCGTGACCGTGTTTTGAACTCTGCCTCCTAGGACCAATTACCCTGTTTTCTAAAAGAATTTCCTGTCACATTATTTTTTAAGAATTATTTTAGGAAACTATGTTACTTCTAATTAAGTGTAAATGCAAACAACTGTTTAATGTTTAATAAAGGTCAATAAATCATGATGTCAGCTGTTGCCATTTAATTTCAGGAGTGAAAGCGATGAAGGGGAAGACCAGGAGAAGAAGAAGTTCCAAAATCAACTCTCAGGTGAATGACTGAGGATTTTTTTTTGATCAGTTTTAAGAATTGATACAGCAGGTAAATACTGTGTCACAGTTGCTAAACATTGTTTATCAAACTCCTCTCTCATAGGTGCCATTGTCATGGAAAAGCCAAACATCAAGTGGGACGATGTCGCTGGACTTGAAGGGGCCAAAGAAGCCTTGAAGGAAGCTGTCATCCTGCCCATCAAATTCCCTCATCTGTTCACCGGTTTGTAAACATTCACCTTTAAACCTTGGGATATGACCGTGAATGTGAATAGTATTTGTTAATGAGATATTTGTGTAGGAAAGCGAACTCCTTGGCGAGGGATCCTTCTCTTTGGCCCCCCGGGAACGGGGAAATCCTACCTGGCCAAGGCGGTAGCCACAGAAGCCAACAACTCCACCTTCTTCTCGATCTCCTCATCCGATCTTGTGTCCAAGTGGTTGGGGGAGAGTGAAAAGTGAGGCCCGGGTTGTCAACACGATGATAACATGGCGGCAATATGAGGAACTGACACTGAGCATCTATTGCTTCTCCCCCTCTGTCTCTCCCCAGGCTGGTGAAGAACCTGTTCTGTTTAGCTCGAGAGCACAAACCGTCCATTATTTTCATCGACGAGATCGACTCACTCTGTGGCTCTAGGAGCGAGAACGAGAGCGAGGCAGCGCGCAGAATCAAGACGGAGTTCCTTGTTCAGATGCAGGGTGAGCAAGAGGAGAGGAACTGGAAACCTGAGCTCAGGTCTGAGAAGCAGTGCTTTGGTTTTTAAGTGGAGGAAATGTCATTCTCTTCTCAGGGGTTGGAGTTGATAATGATGGAATTCTGGTCCTGGGAGCCACGAATATACCATGGACATTGGACTCTGCTATCAGGAGAAGGTAAGTTTAACTTCACAATCACAAACTTTATTTAGTCCATAATTCGAGGGAAAACAATCAGGGCTTAAGGGGTTAAAAACTTCGTAGTGGCTGATTGAATCTTCTGTCCGTGTCTTAGGTTTGAAAAGCGAATCTACATTCCTCTGCCCGAGGAGCACGCCCGCTCGTTCATGTTCAAGCTGCATCTGGGAACCACGCCCAACAGCCTGACGGAGGCAGACTTCATCACTCTGGGCCAGAAAACTGAGGGCTACTCTGGGGCTGACATCAGCGTTATTGTCAGGGACGCCCTCATGCAGCCTGTCAGGAAGGTCCAGTCGGCCACTCACTTCAAGAAGGTAAAGATACAGAGACCGTTTGCCTTTGGTCTTTATCCTACCTCCAACTACCAGTTGGAATAAGTTCTTCCAAAATAATGCAATTACATTAGATGTCTGCCAGTTCTGTGGAAGCTGTGGAGTCAAATTAAGATGGTAAACATTGTGTAGCATTTAGCAGCTAGAGAGACAAATGTTTCCTTCAGGTGTTGGTAGAGATTAAAAAACAGAGCTAATGAGAGTGGAGATATTAAATTACTCAACATTATAATTATACATTGAATGTAGACTTCTGTATACATTTGGAAATGCCTGAACACTGGGAGAAATTTTATAGAAATTATGTGAAAAGGTGTTAATTTTAAAAAGTATTTTCTCCTTCTCACCCAGACTGGGTGTCGACAGACAAGTCTGCTAACTGTTTGTACGTTTCTTCTATTCTGTTTGTCCACACACACACACACACACACACACACACACACACACACACACACACACACACACACACACACACACACACACACTATTTAAGGTTCGGGGGTCGTCTTGGAAAAACCCGGGTGTCGTGGTGGAAGACCTCCTGACTCCATGCTCGCCGGGAGATCCCAACGCCATAGAGATGACGTGGATGGACGTCCTCGGGGAGAAACTTCTGGAGCCAGTCGTCTGCATGGTAAGAAACGACTGGAAAGGAAAATGTGTGTTTTAAACCAAACAACATCATGTGCATGTGCAGCTCTTAATAAACATCAGTGACTACAGCGATCAGGATTTATTTCTGACCTCTGCCATTCTCTCCGTGCAGGCCGACATGTTGAGGTCACTTGCAAACACCAAGCCGACTGTGAATGAGCAGGACTTGGGGAAGCTGCAGAAGTTTACTGAAGATTTTGGTCAAGAGGGCTAGCACTGTCAACGCTCCACTCATTAAATTAGTGGATTGATTGATTGATTGATGTGTTTGGTGTGTTGCTGGTTTCTGGAGCCTTAAGTTCTTAGTTTCCTTCTCTGGTCAAAAATACCCCCAAAGTATATGTTACAGTGACATGTGGAAAAAAACAGAATCCTCAAAAATCAGTGATCAAAATCTTTTTTGTCAATCTACTAATCAATGAATCAACTGTTTCAGCACTATTTATCGCTAATATATCAATCCACTGTTTACATCTACACATTTGTATGGTTTCATACATCTGTTACTCGGTTTTATTTTATTTTGCATACCTAAAAATAAAGAGATAATGTCTTTATTTTTTTAAGGAAATTCTGTCTCTATATGTACTTAGATATGTGCAGTTAATGGTTATGTTACGGTCACTGTGGGTAAATGCACCTTTCCAACTCTACATACCTCTTAGTCTTGTCTAAGGAGAATCGTTCTATTATTATGCTATTAGTCTCGGGGGCTGGATGTTAGTGAATGGCAACTCGTACTGAAACGTTTTTGAAGCCCACTCTCTTTCAAACATTGAAGTTATCTTTTTCTGGTAATTTCTGTTTCAAAGTTAAAGGGTGTAATTGTACACATTACGTAGAAGTGCAAGGCTATTTAAAAAGCATCATCAATGAAAAACGAACTACGTATAAAGTTTTCAATACCAGCTTCAAAAAAGTTTTGAGTTAATGAATTTTTAAAAAATTGCAGCATAACAATCAGCACATATTTCTACACTTTCACAGGTTCTTCTTTCAACTTTCCAACTAATAATCAGCTGTATTCTGAACTATTCATAGATGCTGCCTTTGTGCCCAGGGTTTTTTCCCTAATTTGCCTTTATTTAAGTTTCTCTTTGTGTTTATAGAGGTGACTTATTGGTTACATGAATAAAGCTTGCGGTGGTCTTTTGCACTTCTGTTGTCGACATGTTCTGTTAACAAGTGTCTTACAGTTCAACAAACAAAACAGGAGCCGTTTCGTTTTAAATGCAGGATAAATCATTATTTATTAAGTACATTTGTTAAGAGAAATAGAATTTATTTTACATCAATTCAAGACCTGTAGAAAAATGACATCAGTGTTACGCTGCTTGCACAATCTGATCATCTGTAAAACTGAAATCATTTGTCGTATACATCTATTGGGTTCTTGTCATTATTGAACGTATGCCATGTCTTTATTTGAAAAGCAAACCAAAGGGTTTACATGTAGCAGAAGTTGCCATGTTGAAGTGAATATGTGCAGCCAAAATTAAGATGAATAATGGAAATGAAAACATTCAAGTCGTTTGGAGAGAAAATGTAAAGTCGTGGCCAATTTGAAATGTAGCTAAATCTCGAGGGATGATTAAGTATTTTATGCACATTGAAATGAAAATAAAATACTGAGGTCAGACAAACTTTACAAAAGAAATGAAAAGTATTATTCCACAGCTGCCAATGAAAACAGGACCATAAATAATGCATGCAAATATACATATGAGTCGAGAGGAGTGACGTCCCTTTTCCCTTCCCTTGCCAGTGTTTCCTCATACAGAAGTATTTGTGAAGACAACACCAGACGTCCATCTCAACCAGATTCCATCATGCTACAGTGACGGTGATTATTGCTTTGTGTGCACGTTCCCCCTAACACAACTCTCATCTCATCTTATCTGCCACAAATAACCTAATGAGCTGAGAAAAAACACTGTATACTCACAACCAAAACATGTCAAATTAAATCAGAGAAGGTACAGTAAACCGAAACACAAACACTATGTAAAAAAAGTAAAACAAATATCAATTCATGGCTGTTGTAATCCTGCAAATACAAATGATAAATGTGCTCCATGAAACAGAAACAAACCCGATGAAGACCAGAAGTGTTCATAACGAGTAGAATCTTTCCCATCATTCAAATAACTCTTAAAGTGAATAACTATTTGTTTTGATTAAAAACATTCATTTTCAGACGACACAAAGGGAGTGGGGAAACTGCCAGAGGGCAGATTAGAAAGTGCTAACAGTATTCGCTGTATGTAAAGGACACATTGAGTAGTTTGCCTGCCCATCACAATCATGCTTCATTGATGGAAGTAGCCCAACAGACACATTTCTCTCCAACTCATGTGAGGGCACAAGGAAGAAGCCAAATTCTGTGCAGACGGGGGGAATTATGTGCTACTAATTGTACGTTAATCAAGACACTAAAAGACAGAGAAGAGAGAGCCAAGTGCCAAACCAGTCACCGCTCCAGTGAGCATGCCCAGAGCTACATCTCCTCCATCGTTGCGCTGACGCTCCTGAATAATGACGTGGTTCACTCCCGGAGAAGGGTACGCACCTAGACAGAAAAACAGAAAAATTGTGTCTTGTTTAAGTTTGAAATCATGAAACTTAAAGTTCCCTAAATTAAGTTTTGGTATCATTCGTGTGGGATTTATTGAACTAAGACACATTGAACAGCTGTGTAGTGTGGCACTGAACAGGATCCACGTGTGCCATCTTACTTTCAGTGTGATGGTTTACTTCTGCACATATGCAGAGACATATTTACCTTGGTACTGGTAAGGATAAGCAACAGCATAGGGCTGCCCATCAGGAGAGTATACAATCTGGGTAGCATGTGGGGGAGGTGCAGCATAGTCTCCATACGGGCCTGGGGCATAAGCCTGGTGAGAAATGACAAAAAAAGAAAACAATTTTTTTTTAAACATTTGATTCTCTGTGTGATGTCAATACAAACTCTTAAAGATTGTTTAGATCTAGAGTTAATTCCACCAATCTCTCTTAATGGCACTTTCAATAACTCCCGTTACTTCACCAGTAGATGGCAGTAGACTCAACATTGTATGTTGTTATGAAGTTGTTTTCCACTTTAATTTTATCTTGCTATATAGTTTGGTTTTCCCTGAAGAAGGATCCTATTAAACAAACCGAGCTGTACAGTAAAGCACATACAACAATTAAATTGAACATCCAGGGTTAGGGTTGTAAAAAATAATTAATACAGAACAATCATATTATACTCTGCACATTTTAAAAAGTGATTTTGTTTTTGGTTACTACTCCTTTACAGAGGTAAATCAAAGCATTTTACTATTCATATTTCTCCTTTGTCTGATATTTCCATACCCCCACTCAAAAATCCCACAAACACAATGTCAGACTGCTATTACATTGTATGTAATCAGTGAAACCTGAAAATATTGGAAACAATCCTGTTCAAAATAGTCCAAAAAAACTCAGTTTGACCATATTATTGTGGAAAGAAAAAAAATCCTGTTATGTTTTTGCCTTTTACCTGAGGTGGGGGTGCATATTCTGAGTAGGGGGGTGGAGCAGACGCCATCACTTCCTGTGCAAAGTTGATCTGAGGAGCAGCGACCACCTTAAAATATACAACAACACAAATAATCTCACCTGAAAATTGAGACTGCACTTTCCAAAGTTAGCGACATGATATTAAGTGTAGAAAATTCTGACAAAACCATGTTTCTCCTGCTGTACTGACGTTTCCATTTTAGAGATATAATGAGAAGGAGAATATGAGAGTTGTCTCACATAGCCAGAAAACAACTAAGACACATATCACTGACCTGCAGTCTTATATTCTGAGTCTTAAATCACAGAAATAATAATAATACAAATAATATTTTCCAACAGTTCAAGTCAGAGCCTATTCATCTAATAAAACAGAAAAAAAGATAAGACTTCTTCACATACTTATTTCAGTCAAACAAAAGCAAATGCCAAGTAATTTAAGATGTAGCAGAAACTCACTGCATTGATTCGGGCATCCTGAAGTGCCATGGTCCATGCCCTGCAACAAAAAGTGGACACCTTGTCATCTTGGAATTGAATTTATGTCTGTGCTAAAAATATAAAACACAGCACTTCACCACTCTACTTCACCAACACAGAAACAAAAATAGAGGGAGCAAATAATCCATCAAACTGATGTAATGGCTCAGCGAATGTGTGCTGTCTTACAGAGCATCGTCCGCACTGTCTGCACACAGGCTGATGACCCGTCCGTCTCTGCACACTATCTGGAGCAGGGCATCTCGCATCTTTCCCTCCGGTGGGTTCAGCTCTGAGAAGCACCACAGGAGGACAGGGTGAGAGGCACGAGCAGCAGTTGGTTTATACTGTAAATACGAGCCACTCACATCAGCATGCAACCGACGACAAGTACCTTGACATGCAGCAGAGTTGCGGATGTTGATGCAGTCGACCCTCATGTGAATATCGTCCTCCATGTCGCGGCGTTGCTGATCGTTGTAGAAGACAAGTCGTCCGTCAGCCCACAAGTCAAACCAGTTTCTTTTCCACCGACGAAGTATGGTGCCTTTAACATTGTTACAGTCAAGGTCAATCCACACGGAATTCATTTACACTGGATTCATTTTCACAGTATCTGTGTGGCTGTGTATACGACCATGTATAGAGACGACTACTCACTTTGTCGGTGGAGCCAGCCACTCTTCACCATAGCCATCTCTGAAGCAACACCTACAACAACAACAATAATATATATATATATATATATATATATATATATATATATATATATATATATATATATATATATATATATATATATATAATACAGTGTCTGATTTCATAATGAAACAATCGGAGGTCTGGTGACTGGGCGCGGCTTGGCCACATCACCTCGTGACAGTTCGTGTTGTTGGCACACAACCATACACATATTTCCAAAACAAATTATTAAAGTGATGCCAAAGAGTGAGCATAACAGTCTTGTTTGCTGAAAACAAAAAGCTAATCACAATGTTTGATTTCGACAAGCTACTCAACAGAAATTTGAAATACCATGTGGTTATTCATTACATCAGCAGACGCTAACGTGGTTAGCTGTCGGTGGTGGGACTGTCACTTTCTGAATACCACTATTCAATTTGCTACGTTTCACACGCTAAAGGTTTGCTACGGTAGCAATAACTGACATTAGCTTAACGTATGAGCCATTTGTCAATATGTAACCACATTTCTTATGAATACAACTTCGAGTGGTGTGAAAGTATTGAACAACTGGTGATATGAGCACAATAACATAGTAGTAGCTTGTAGCATTCGACCGAAGTTAGCTAGCATGTCAGTAGCGAGTTGACCTACTCGTTCAAGTGTTGATTAGTTAGCTAACACTGAAACAGTTCCTCGTGACCAGGGACAACTGTTCATCAACGTGTTAAGCAGTGTGTGTTTTGGTTACTTACTTGATTATTTGTATATTCGAAGAAAAGCGTAAACCCTTCGTGGGGACACACCAAACACGGAAGTGAGATGTACACAAGAGACGATGTCCTCCTCGGAGCGAAAAAACCCGACCCAGATTACCCGAGTGGACGAAGCCGATGTGCGCTCCCGTTATTTTCACGTCCAAAGTTTCCGTTATCCCCGCCCACTGAGCATCTTCACGACTGTTCACTCTCTGTGGGAGAGGGGCGATTGTTTTTGTTGACGCGACTTATCAGCTGACGGCGTCGGGGAATGGAAAGTGCTAGCAAACGCGGCGCGCTCGTTAAAGTATCCTTCTTCTCTTTGCCCTCACATGGTGGACGACCCACCTGTAAACAGCTGTTCATCAGGCTTCATATCGAGACAGATGTGAGCTGTTTGGGTAATGGAATCCGTCAACCAACAGACGAACAGCATATAAGGGTTTAGGAATTGCAAATATTTACCCTGACGAAATATATTATTACACAGTTGATCTAACGGTACCTAATTCTTGGAAGGGGCATATTACGTGAACACGGTTCTGTAGTAAGCATTGTTACAGGGGAGATGAGGAGTGATCCTTATGTATGCATAATTATAGCTAATGGACTGATTTGCTGTTTTCAGAACGACAACACACCAAACAGCTGGAGACACTAGTATCCGCTGCGCATGCGAGTCACTAGCTCACAGAGTTGTATCCTGTACGTGTTGTCAAGTGCACGTGTGCTGGAGGGAAACGGGTTCCGTCAGTTTACAGTAGTGGTCACCGCTCGGTCCCCACCCCGAAGACGCCTGCAGCCAGACTCGAGTACCTCAAACCCACTGACCGACGGGCGAACCGGGGTTACAAAACAAGCCCCACCGCTCCCCGGCCAACAGTTTGAGAGCTAACCAGAGCCTCAGGGGCTAAACAGCTAACTTGAAATGGCGACGGCAATATACTTGGAACATTATCTTGACAGTGAGTATCCGGGAACACGGTGTACTAGCCTCAGCGTGTTTTTCCACCCACACGCTACGTGTGTTTGAGGTTTGTTGAGTTTGATTGTATCGAAGAGTTTTTCGCTGGGCGGGTTGCTGACAGGTAGCACGCACAGTAGCTGTTATGTCACTGGCGTTAGCTTGCTAGCTAGCCGATTAGCATCGCGCTATCAGCGCTATAAAGTTGGGTCAGTTCTCAATGCGTGGTGCTAAAGTCACTCGGGGGCAAATGTGATCTTAACCCGCACTAGCGCCACACGTCTACCATGTTAACTATCCGTAGTTGGCGAGCTAGCGGTTAATACCCATGTCGTGTTTTCTCGCATTGAAATAGCTACTAGACGGGTCACTGTCAGTGCGTTTATAATGTGGTATGAAACATCACAGTCAGCTTTCTAAAGCGGTGTCGAATTTAATCAACGTCGCTGTTTGCCATAGGTTAGCAGGTCGCATGTATTTGCAACCTGTTGCTAACCGCGTTTCCACTACCCCGTAACCATTTACGCGCCGGGGCGGGGTGTCGGGAGGGCGTGACGTCACCCTGTCAGCGCACAGACAGTGACACCATCTAAAAGTACAGTACAAAACTGAGTGTATAAAAGCAAAATGCACATGTCAACTGTAGAAAACCGTCACTCTGCTTTTTAGATATTGCAGAATATTGCATTTTTAAGGGTATAGATATTGTATTTTAAGTTTTAATGTATTTGATTTTTGTATATATTTTTATGAAGTGATTCATGGTGCATAGTTTGCAATTAATTGTAAAATATTCTCCATTCGATGAACTCCATTAATAGATTTATTCATTTTTACACAGCGTTTTAAAGCGTTTCTTGTGTCTGTGTTTCTGAGCATACAACACAATGATGTGCAGCAGCATTGGATGGTTTTGGTCGCACAGTCATTCGAGATGATGTTTATTAATCTAAGATTATTGCAGGTTTAACATCTAAAACAGTAAAGAACAAGTTATAGCTACAGCGACAGTAGTTGAATTTCTACTAAATACCTTGACAAATACCTTGACGGAAAATAAAAAGCAGAGTGGACATCTTCATCGCATTCACTTTAATGTCAATCTCCTCCCTAGGTATTGAAAACTTACCATGTGAGCTACAGAGAAATTTCACTTTAATGCGGGACCTGGACAATAGGACTGAAGGTAATGATTTAACCTTATAAAGTTATTATCATATATGGATTGTTGAAGTCTTTAAGTATAACATACTTCTGGGGGTTAAACAAATACATTTCAGAAGTAAATTTCATAGCTGTTTTCCCAGTACTGAAATAATCATGTTTTTGTGCAGAAAAGAAAGGCGAGATTGACAAACTGGCTGAAGAGTACATAGCAAATGTGAAGAACTTGGCATCGGAACAGAGAGTGGAACATCTGCAGAAGATCCAAAATGCCTACAGCAAGTGCAAAGAGTTCAGCGATGACAAAGTCCAGCTTGCAATGCAGACCTATGAAATGGTCTGTACAAAGCAGACATACTGGTGTTTGGTCACTCATGCATAGTTTTTGTAAAGTAATATTTTACAATGTGCAAAGGAAACCATATACGATACATGAAATCTTTCACTGTAGGTGGACAAACATATCCGCAGACTGGATGCAGATCTGGCGCGGTTTGAGAACGAGCTAAAGGAAAAGCTGGAAGTGAGCGGCTATGAAAGTACAGAAGGAAGAGCCCTGAAAAGTAAGCTGGGTAACTGCAAAGCTTTTATCCTGAGACATTGCCAAAGCAGATGTATGCACATGTTTACATGGAATTATTTTCACAGAGGGTGATTCACGTGGACTCCGAGAAAAACGTCCATCCAGAGGAAGAGGAAGGAAAGCTTCTGATGAAGAGTCTCCCAGAAAGAAAAAGATGAAGAACAGGTAACACGGTGCTGGTGGCCCAGTGTGGCCAAATGGGTTTATTCAGGCAGCCAATGACTCCAATTTCAATCTTAGTTCAGTTTTGTTGTTACTCAACTCATGCTTGTGTGCTTCATCTTGGTCTTCCAGCCCAGACTTGAGTGACGCTCTCCTGCCTGTGCAGCCTTCAGACGTTTTGGACATGCCAGTAGATCCCAATGAGCCAACATACTGCCTGTGCCATCAGGTGTCATATGGGGAGATGATTGGATGTGATAACCCAGATGTATGTTTCCATGGTTTTTCTGTTTTGCTAAAACTTAATCTGACACACATGTCTGTATTATGAAAACCTGCCCATTTTGGTTAGAGATTCAAAATGCTGACGTTGTTTTTCACCTTTCTTTTTAGTGTCCAATTGAGTGGTTTCACTTTGCTTGTGTTGATCTCGCCACAAAACCCAAAGGAAAATGGTAACACCCCTTTAAAGTAGTTCAAATCAGATTGACTAAGAGTTGATAAAGATTTGGAATATGAATTGCACGTCACTTAAACACAGAAAGCACCCGATTGTTCTGTGTCATAACTTCTGTTTCCCTCTTCTCAGGTTTTGTCCAAGATGCACCCAAGACAAGAAGAAAAAATGAGATTTTTATGTTTAGAAATACTTAAATAATATACGTATTTTTGTTGTAGTTTAATAGTGTAATATATATGTATTTCACTTCCTATCACTCTCCATAGAAGTGGTGAGTCAAACAGATTTTTTAAAGGCCTAATCCGGATTTGGAGTATAGCTGTCCTCATGGCAACACTATACCTCCCTCTACTGACTTCACTTTGTTTATTCTATCGGATTTTAAGATGATACTTTTTTTCCATTAGCTATCAAATAATGAATTAATCTACAGTATATATTATTTGTGTACTCTGAGTTAATCGGTCTGGGTAGTGTAGTTTAAATCGCTCAAATTATTGCCAATCAAAGATGTTTTTCTCAAGTCATTTATATAGATAGTGTCATTACTAACATGCTCAGAAATCCTGGATTGTGGCTTTAGTATACTTGAAATATCGATTTTATAAAGAACTATTTTTAAAGAAATTAAAAGCCTGCTGAGAATATAGTTTTAAATGCCTAAATCCACTCAAATAATGGTGGTAAAAGGAAACATGTGTCCGATTTTCAGTTACTACCTCCTTAGGGAAAACATCAGTACCACACAAATGACTGCAATTCATACTGATGTAAGAAATTGTGTTTTGATTAGCTTAAACCAAACAAGCAAAGCAATGTAAATGAATTCCTCAGTGATTTTCAAAAAAAGAAAACCTGCGACATTTTTGAATGTATTGTGGTACTAATGGTCAGTCAGTGTCTTTTTGTCAACTGAATGAGGTATTTAAGCACTTTGGATGAAAATTTCCCCTGAAGAGGTTTGAGACTGCAGGCTTCGTTTCTCATCTAAAACTTGGCCTTTGTACATGTTCAACCCATATATGGAAATATATACATATACTTATATATATTTTGTATGAAATTATGAAACTATTTTGTGGAAGCAGTTTTTTTCTCTCCCAAAGATATATTTGTTGTATTGCTTATTGGTGAACACTCAAATTTTATTTAATAGGATTTTAGCATCTTCTGTCATATTCAACTGTGAATATCCCTCATTTAGGTGTAAGACACAAATAAAAGAGCCAAAGTATTTGTATTTTGTAAAATTCAGTATTTTATACCAAATAAATATTCACTATTATTCGTATATCACTTCTTTTTTTTACGGTTTGAAATGAAAGAGGATATGTGTATAAAAAAAAACCACAAACATTGGTTGGGTCTCACCTGATATACACATCAAGTACCCATAGTGGTACAATATATAATCTTGTAGATTGTTGTAGAGACTAGTGCCATTTCCCCATGAAAACAAATGTTATTTGATTTGTGGCACACTAACATTTATTTCCAAAACAATATCCAATTTACTTCTGAAGTACATGGACATTGATTTCACTGAGAACTGTTCTTTTGTCTAACAAAGTACAAAAAAACTACTACTCATTGGAAACTAATGACAGTGAGGTCTGTGGATAATTCATTCATGATTCTGGAGACTGACCTTCTGTACTGGCTCATTTGGGGTCCGTATGTGCAATGCTGTTGTTTTGGGGTTTACAGGGTTCCTAAACAGTATGGAAAAGTATGGAATTTGATTTTAGTAATTTTCAGGATTGGATAAGTATGGTATTTTGGAAATGGAAAACCCTGGGTTTAACAGAACAACGGATATCTCAAAATGTGGTTAGCAACTTCTGTGGTTTGGATAAACTGACACTGAAAAGAAAAAGCAATTTGGGGAAATGCCTAGAGGACAGTTTTAAAATTCATCATCAGACTCCTCATCCCAGCTGCACTTTTCTTGGGTGGGCTTGCTGAAGTCCACTTCCAGGTCATAGACAAAGTCGAGATCATCCTTGCGTCTTCTGTTCCTCTCAAACAGTTCGTCCATTTTGCCCTTCTTGCGAGCCAGTTCGTCGTCGTCCAGTTTGTTTAGGTCTTCGTCGGGGTCCAGGCAGAACGAGGCAAGGCTGTGCTCCAGGCTGAAGCCCTGCATGTGGTCTCGCAGGATCATGTGAAGCTTCTCCAGCTGGCTCTGAGACACACCCTCCAGGTAGTCCCTGTGCCGGGGGTGGTTCTTCAGCCTTTCAGCAGCCATGCTATAGTCTGCAGGTTAAGGGGAAAAGGCATCAAGGATTCAAATGACTCGAATACAATAAGGGAGTTGGATCAACCTCTTCATTGACCCCCGTTCAAAAAATATGAAAGTCACATGACAAGACAGGGCATCAAGATCATAAAGAGTGACGGCTGTTATCCGTGCACCTTACATGTGGTTTTCGTGGTGCACATTCACACTAATCTGCAGTAAATCGAATTATCAAGGATAACTCTGATGTGGATACATCCGAATCTCCACAGAAAGCAATAACCAAAGAGTAAATCTAGAGCCTTGAGGGTGACTGGGGATTTTGGGCACAGTAGTATTCCCCCTGTCAGTTGTGCGCCACAATAACTAAACCGCATTGAACATCACTGCACAACATAATAATTATATTTCCTTACCAGAATACTTTGAGAAGTTCCGCACAGGTATTATTCTTTTTCGCACCTTTTTGGTTTCTGTGTGTTGATAAATTAACACTACGGAGGGAGGGGAGAACTGCACTCCACATCGCGTTGCCTTGAAAAGCATTTCCGGTTTATGTCTCCAGCAAATTGGATTTCAACTGCTCTCCAGATGGTATTCAGCTGTAAACGACTAACGCATTTTAGCCATAATAAATAACAGCTCTTTGGAGCGTTAGAGGAATAATATGAACTTCCAGATTAGCCAGCATTAACGAATTGAGACGTGTGGTCGCGTCAGGCGACGTCAAATCTTTCAGTCTTCGCCGAAGCCTGCCTACATTTAGATTAGATATTTTCGCCGCACTGTTTTCACTTACAGTGACTGGTATCACTAACCACCAATTTATTCAAACCAAACGTTTCATTCTTAGCAATTGCCTCAGAATATTTCCCAAAATAAACAAATATGTTTATTTCTATTTTTCTAGACAGGCACTCTTGCAGCTTCCCTAGAACTACAAAAAGACCATAGCTTTCCATTTCCGTCAACAGCTCTTCATTTATTTCCGGGGTTAGGGCTCATTCCCCCCGGTGTTTAATAGAGAGTGTGTAGTTGTTGCAATTGTATTTGTAGCTAGATACAAACTCTATACGAGGTGTAGTTAGATTGTTGGAGATCGCCATTACCATTTTTGATGAATTTTATATTGCTGTCTGTGTTGACCTGGTTAGCAACGTGTCATTGTTCAAACGAAAGAGGTAAGGCATAGTGTAACACTTTGAACGAAGAAAGGAGAAGTACAGAATTACATGAAGGAGTTTAATGTTGGAAATGTAACGATTTCTTGGAGGAAAAAATGAACAATGGCTTTGTTGTTGAAAAAAAGTAATTACTGTGTTCCAGTAATGACTGTATAGCTGGATATTTAACAAGAATTTCCCCTATCAAACCCACCATCTTTATATTCTGATTTGAGCGTTTGTATCTGTTTATTTTATCTGGCTGCTCCCTGTGGACCTGCTTTTCCTTTGGCATGATTTTATTCAATCATTTCTCAATGCTTACAATATAGTAAAACTAATTAATTCCGTCAGAAATGCATCATTACAAGTTAAATTAAAAGTGCTCTCTCGAGTCTTGTGGTCTCGATCCTTGCAACCTGTATGTTTTTGCAGGTGAGAAGAATGGGGACCATTGTGATCTTCTGAAGCAGTGGCTTGAATCCGCATCAGTGTCCGTGGAGATCGGCAAACAAGGTTTCCACAGGTAGTGGCTGAGTACTCTTTTATTACTGGCAGAACAATATTCAAGGCTTAGTGTGACTGGATTGAGTAAGTGATTTTTGTCATGTGTAGGGAGGTGATCATCACTGTTGAGCTCAGCCCTGCTGTGCTCAGTAGTGCCAGAGTTTTGCTGGTTAATCGATGGCCTAGAGGTGTCTTCATTGATCCATACCAACTCGCATCCCTGAGAGATCAAAGTGATTGGCAGGTGAAACTGATATGTACTAAATCACAATACTTTTATACCATGGTACTAAACAAATAAATATGACTAACAGCATTCCCTACATATTTTTGTATTTTAATATGTTTACCTTTGCAAGACATTACTAGATTCAGCCATCGACCTAGAGGCGCCTGCTCACAAGACTTCAGGATTTGTCAGCTATGTGTTTCCCACCCCTGACGATCCGACTCGTAGACGGCTAAAAGTAACAATTCCAGTTCATGGCCGCTACCACGAGCCCTCCTCTGTCGGGGAAACATTTACATCTGTCTTCATACAACCTCCAGAGCTGCTGCTGCGGGATGACAAATGTAAGTGGGTCATTTTTATACTGTGGGCACGTATGTCTCAAGTGACCTAAACGTTTAATAACATAGCTCTATACTGTCCAGCTGGGAAACCAATATATTGGCTACTACAGCATGGGGTCCAAAGTTGATAATACATATTACAACAAATACTATTTGTTGTAATTGATGGAGACAGAAAATGACTAATCGTATGGCTTAAGTCTAATATTCTTTCTTCCCTCTAGGTTTGCAGCTCAACAACTTCGAGCCTCACACTGTTGTGGACGCCCCGTGCACTGCTAACAATTCAAGCACATGTCCGTGGGTAAAAATCCAGCAGCATCAGGTGGTTCTCTATGGATCTTCTCAAAATATGTAGTGTGTAGAAAAAAACAAGTGAAACTTTTCATCATGCTAATCATCTGTTGTTCCTTTTCCCTTTTTCCCTCTCAAAAAAATGTATCCTTTAGAGGCACAGCCCTATAGGTTTACAGTTCCCGGTGGGTGATGGCTCTTTGGTGATACCTGTATGCGGTGGAACTCTTCTAGTCACAATGATCTGCTGTGTGGTGCTGTCCAAATACATGTGGAATCATCAATTTATTTAGCAATGGTCAGCATACCTTGTGCTGAAAGACTAATGATCTTGTAATTGTTTAATATTCTCTGATAACAGGATAATTCTGATATTAATATTGCATTAATATACACAAATTGAAAAGGTCAGGTGTATATGAATGACTTAAAATGAGAAGTGCATTGAACTGCTTACACTAACAGAGAACAGGTGTCAGGATTTACTCAAAATAATCCAAGCCTCAGTAACTACAAGAAACATGGTTTCTGCAAAATGTTCATCTATTATAATTTTGGCTGAGAAAGAGGATCACAGCCCAGAAGGGCATACTGGATGAGGACATTTGTTTATTTATTTATTTTGAAAACACTTAACTCAGGACTGTTTGTAAGAAGCTCATCATTTGCAAACAATATTTTAGATCTAAATCTCTCAACTTGCACTGCTTTGTGTTCTCTTTGGTGATTTATGTCTCAACCAAAGACAATTACCCATCTTATTATATTATCTTTTTTTTTATTCTGCTCTACCTCTGTTGTGTCAAGCAATATGTGTATTAATCTATAATGGCAGTATCATGACACTCTAGTGTAAATAAGGGTCTGGTTATGAAATAGTTCATGTTTGATCCACAGCCCAGTAACTAACTTTTGTCTTTTTATTAAGTCTTATTATTTATTAAGTATTTCTAGCTTCTGTATTTTAACAGTTAAAATTTCAGAATATGTACTTGAAACTGTTGTAAATAAAACGTATATCATATATCCAATGTTTAATTTTATTTAGATCTACATAAACTATTATATAGCCTTATATTTAGACCCTGTCCATAATTCCTCAACAAGGCCCGGGACCCCCACCGATACCTCCCTTCCTTCCCCGGGGACATTCCACGTTATATTAATGTAATCCACCACTCATTTAACCATCTATGACCCCGATATTTATTGTAAATCGTGTGAATTTTATTTTATTTCATTTTATTTTATTTTATATTCTTTTTCTAATTCTGTGTATATATGTTGACTGCTACATGCACCTTCATAACACCAAAAAGAAAATCCTCGTATGTAACCTGTTACCCACCTGGCAATAAAACTGATTCTGATTCTAATACTGATAAAACAAGTTAAACTGCTCTGTATGGGGGGGGGGGGGAATCAAACAGAGAAAATGGGCCTCTGTACTGTTCGGATTTATCATGATTGAAAATAAAATGTCATACTCGTGCAACTATCTCCCAGTGTAGTTTGCAGAAATTCCCGAAAGATCAAACGGCTACAAGTGAATATTCATCACATTGTCCTTCGCGGACTATACATGTTGAACTGCACCAACTCAAATGTTCAGTTTTTGGAGTTTCCACATGTCGTTGGAGCTCAGAGGTTGTGGACGATCTGTCCGTCACTGGTGGACTCGGACAGACACCTTTCATCTGGAACACTCGCCGATCGCTCCGGGGCTGGCTCGGTAGTTCCGCTTCCCCTGCGCCATAGCGGAATCACCCAAGGGCCCAAACGATAGGAGCGAAAGTTGAATTGTAAATAGTCCAAGTCCCAGTTTCCACCGCGTTATCTGCACGCGGTGTGAACCACCGAGGAACTTCTCTGACCGGATCTACAGACGCGTCGCGGGCCGTCGAGGATCGTCCGCTGGTCGAGTTCTACTCAAGTCGAGCTGGTGGGGAACCTCCGGTGAGCTCCGCTGCTCCTGCGCCGCCGCCGCCGCTAGCCCGCAAATTAAAGCACACCTGCGCAGGCTGCTTCGCACCCTCTCTCCGGTGTGGGTGTGTGTGTGTCTCTCTCCCCCCGACCCCCTCTCTCCCCCGGCCACGTCTCTTCGCGATGGGAACTTCTTCGGGGGACTCGCGAAACGTTTGGTCGCGGGACTAGTTAGCATTAGCCTGGCGCTCGAGGCTAATCTAGTCACGTCGCGAGCGCCCGTGTAGCGCACCGCGCTAGCGCTAGCCCAGTGCTAGCACACTTGTCGGCCAAGCACTTGATGCTAGCCTGCTAGCCTGCTAGCCGCCCCCGTTGTTCCACATCTGAGGGGCACGTTCGAACAGGTGGTGAGGTCAACAGTGGCACTGCACGGGGGAATGACGGTCTTATAGTCGACCCGTGGACGCGAGTTCGCGTTAGCGACGCCACAGGTGAAACGTCAGCTGTTCGTTCCTGAATGGAGTGCACTGGGAGAAGAGCCACATCCATTCTGGTCCCCTCTGTGAGCCTTCCCCAGTGGCGACGTGCACCGACAGAATCTCTCAGACTCCCACTTGAGTCTCTCTCTCTCTTTGTGTGTCTCCCCCTCACCAGCAGCCACTCCTGTTTACTGACTTACAGGGTTTACACGGAATAGTAATCATTTGTCAGATCTGAACGTCATTTGTTTGTTGACACTAGCATGTGCACACATTCCCCCAGCGCCCATGGAGCGGACGAGAGGGCCAGTCATCCGCAGCAGGACAAGTTGCGCTTTGTGCCTGTGAGAGATGGAAACGTGTCAGATTGTGTAGTTTAGCAGGTCACACAGGAAGCAGCTCCTAATTGTTCCTCAGCCCTGCCGTATTTGTGACCTTATTACATGATGCTTACGGCCTTATGAATGTCTGATTTTCTTCCAGGTGCGACCTGGTGCTTCCCGTCCCGTCTGCGGCACATCCTCTCGTGGCGCATGCGCACGCCCGTGCCCCAGGCTGATGTGAGCGCCGCCTCGCTCCCTCTCCGTTTGCCGCCCTCTCCATCCTCGCCCCCGTCGTGCTCCCCTGCCCCGTTTGGTCCCTTGAGCTCCTCGAAAGAAGCTCCCAGCGATGTGTGATAACGGCGACCCTGAAGACAAACCCCCCGCTCCTCCGGTCAGGATGAGCAGCACCATCTTCAGCACCAGCTCTGGCAAAGACTCACTCTCGGCCAACCACAGCTCCAAACCGCTGCCCTCTGTGCCGGAAGAAAGGAAACCTCGCAACAAGATCATCTCAATCTTCTCCGGCGCCGAGAAAGGTGAGACGAAGAGTGTGGCACCGCAAAGAGGAAGCGTCTTACATACAGTCTCCCTCACGTTTGCTGTCAGCCTGGGGGTTGTCATGTGTCATTTCTAAAAGGACGTGTTTACTTTCAGGTGGCAGAAAGAAAGACAAAGACAAAGAGCGACCAGAGATCTCACCACCTTCAGACTTTGAACACACCATACACGTTGGGTTTGATGCTGTCACAGGGGAGTTCACCGTGAGTTTTCACTGTTTGGTCCTTTTCACCTCTTCTGCCGCGGCTCTTTGACTCTTTACTCTTAAACAAGACACAGTTTTTACATCCCATCTTAGTCAGAATCTTTGAGACACTTTTTTGTGATATATTTGTCATGCACAGGGTATGCCAGAGCAATGGGCTCGACTACTCCAGACCTCAAACATCACCAAGTCCGAGCAGAAGAAAAACCCACAGGCTGTACTTGACGTTCTAAAGTTCTATGACTCCACGGGCAACGGTCGTCAGAAGTACCTCAGCTTCTCATCCTCTGGTGAGAGACTGGGTTTGATAGTGAATTTAATTACTGTGTGTTTACCTTTAATATGAATTAATGTCAACTTGATAGAATTTGTTTTTTTCTTCAGTGGAGTCAAGTCAACTTTATTGTCAGTTGGTCTTGCAAAGTTGCAAGGTTGTGCCACTAAAAGCTATGAATAAAATATACATTTTTATAGATGCAAGTTAAATATTACTCTAAAATTATAAATTTCCCTTTGTCAACAGGTATTTGATCAATATTACTATATGAAATACAGCAAGGCCTGAAATGAAATGCTTGAGAACATCTAGTTAAATCTGTGACTACATGCAGTTATGAAACTTTTTTTTTTTCCATTCACAGAAAAAGACGCATTCACTCCGGGGCCTCAGTCTGTAAGTATTTCGAGACTTTTAGAAGGCACACACTGTTTTATTTTTTCCTACAAAATTCCATCTTACACAAGGTACAACATTTGTATCATTCTGAATTAGCCCGTCAGAAAAGGCACTGAACCCTCATCTCCGAACATCAAAGACATCGATGACGACGACGACGATGAAACTCCTCCTCCTGTTGTGGCACCACGACCAGAACACACCAAGAGTGTAAGTGACCTGCCTTAAGTTGACGTCATGATGATAATGTTCGGAAATCATTGTAAAATTCACTCTCTTATACATTCTTTGTTGGTTGTTGTTTTGTTGTGTTGTGCAGATGTATACTCGCTCTGTCATTGACCCCATCCCCGCTCCAAGCACGTGTCCAGACGGAGATGCTGCCTCCAAGGCTACAGACAAACAGAAAAAGAAGGGCAAGATGTCTGACGAGGAGATAATGGACAAACTGAGTAAAAAACACATTCATCTTTTCTTTATAATTGTCACAACAATACAACAGTTGAATGAAATGTTGCATTTGTTTGTCGTTTCCTTATTATCCCGATGGATTTGTTTGTTGCTTACAGGAACCATTGTCAGCATTGGAGATCCCAAGAAGAAGTACACCAGATATGAAAAAATTGGGCAGGGGTGAGTCCAGATGTATCTATATACATGTGATAGGATGTAACTTAATTTGTGTCCTATCCTATATTGCCTACATAGTAGTGTAAAAACATTTATTGTTTCAACAAAACAAGTCCAACCACAGTGTTCCTCACATTTTTACAACTTTAACTCTAGTTGTAAAAAGTTTACAACTAGTTTACAACAAACAGTTGTTAGGCCCAACTAGGGTGTAATTTAAATTTCCTGATGCCTAAAAAGCTTTTGATAATTTAAGTATATATTTTATGAAAGTTGAGACAAGTCAGTATTTGTACTGAATGTGTTTATTTGCTGAATATATCAGTCTTATGAAGTAGGACAAGTAAATCACAGTGGCAAGAAAAACTATCCGATCTCTTTGGAATTATCATCAGGTTTTCTGTATTAATTGGTCAAAATATGTGATTTCTGTGATCAGAGAGTGCAGAGGACATTGTATGAAGTCAAGGTCAACAGACGATATCCAAGAAGAAAATTATTAGTCGCAAGCGAAAGATTCAACTTTGCCAAAAGGACATGAAACAAAGCCTGATGAATATTGGCTGCACATCCTTTAGTCAGATGGAAACCAAAATAAAGTTGTTTGGATCAGCTGGGGTCCAGGCTGTTTGGTGTGGACCTGTCCAGGTCTACACAGTCAAAAATCTGTTTGAGTAATTGGCTTCAATCATTATGTACTCTGGTTAAAAAAAAACAATAAAATTGTATCAAATGGACAGGAGCTCTTATTACTTACTAATTCATTTAATTGAATACTTCCTAGACGCAAAGTGTCATATGTATTGAGTGCAAACCTCACACCTTTTATATGTCCGTTTAATTGATTTGCATACACGTTTGAGTGGACTGTCTGTTGAAAAGTGCATTGAAGTGAACTTCTCATTCTTCTGACAGGGCATCAGGAACAGTCTTCACAGCCATAGATGTTGCCACAGGACAGGAGGTGAGGAGTGATGGTTGGGGACATATGGAGACTTTAACACTATCCAGGGACACAGTAAAGTAGTGAATCTAACTGCACAAGTTGTTGTGATGCACAAGCAACTTACAGAAGTTATTTCATTGACACAGCAACTAATTGGGACAAACTTAATTGAGCAACCTTTAAGATAAATTCATTAGTTATTAGTTTATAACTTACTTGATTTATATAGCAATGTTTATAGAAGACAAATAAAAAGTACTTTTACTATATAGTCAGAGGATGAATCAGAGAAAGCAGAGAACAGGTTGAAAAGGTTCACACAGAGGAGCAATAGTTAATTTATTATTTAAGAATTAAGGTCATTCAAACCATGTGGTCTCTTACAGTATATTGCCTTTCAACAGGTCGCCATTAAACAGATAAACCTACAGAAGCAGCCGAAGAAGGAGCTGATCATCAATGAGATTCTAGTGATGAAGGAGTTGAAGAACCCCAACATTGTTAACTTTTTAGACAGGTAAGAGTGGAAGTAAACCAGCAGCCTGACGGCTCACCAAAACATAGCTGGATTTGATGTGGAATATAATATTCGGTTGCCTTCTTGAATGTTTGATGTCATATACGTGCATGTGTACGTCAGTTTCCTGATGGGGGAGGAGCTGTTTGTGGTGATGGAGTATCTGGCTGGCGGCTCGCTGACAGATGTGGTGACGGAGACCTGTATGGATGAGGCCCAGATAGCAGCTGTCTGCCGAGAGGTAAACACTACTCTGTACAGCAAGGTTCACAGGAAAGAAATCTTTATTTCTTTATTCCCACGAAAGTTTTATGTTCAACAACTTTGTCCTCTCTCTTCCCATTTGTTTCTCCATATCTGCAGTGTTTACAAGCTTTGGAATTCCTACATGCGAATCAAGTCATCCACAGAGACATCAAAAGCGACAATGTGTTACTCGGGATGGATGGGTCCGTCAAGTTAAGTAAGTCCCGTACAGCTGTTATCAGCAGTCCCGTGAATTTACAACACCATTTCCTTTCACCGTTTCTGTGTATTGACTCGTCTCCGTCTCCTCGACAGCCGATTTTGGCTTCTGTGCCCAGATCACTCCAGAGCAGAGCAAGCGCAGCACCATGGTTGGCACACCTTACTGGATGGCTCCTGAGGTGGTGACCAGGAAGGCGTATGGGCCTAAAGTAGACATTTGGTCGCTGGGCATTATGGCCATTGAGATGGTTGAAGGCGAGCCTCCCTATCTGAATGAGAACCCACTACGAGTGAGTAGAGAGCTTTTCCATTTCTTTTGTTTTCTTTTTCAAAAGATGTGGCAGCCAGGATGTTATTTATTTTTGTCTTTGTCGCATGACGTGTTCATTTCTTTCACTTGAATTGGCAGAACCTCTCCCAATTAAATCATCTGTACAGGGAGAATATTTGGTCCAAAGGTCTGAAACAAGCCCACTGTAATGTACATCATCACTACAGATGTGAAACAGTCTGGATAAAAATAATTAGTGACTAATTGGATCAATGTTTTATTTTGTGTCAGACTTCAGCATAGTCGATAAACAACTGCAGTCCTTGCGGGATAAACGGTCTTGAGTTTCATGAGTTTGTCCGACTCTCCCTGTAAATTGTTAAAAAAAACAAACACTTAAGAGTTGACTGATTGTTGGTCTCTGAAGTTGCACAAGACACAATACTTGAATCAAGTTTCTTTTTCTAGTAATACTGTCAACACCTTCCCATGCATTATGATATTGTAGTTGTGTAAATATGGATGTAGTTACCAGGCCCAGAAGTGCCTGAAACCTGTAATCTTTGCAATGACCAGCAGAGGGTCACTAGACTGGTTGCAAAAAGAAGTTTCTATAGAAGTCTATGAGAAAGTGACTGTTTCTCACTTGATTCATAACGTCAGTAAACATAGTCCTCAGGACTTAATGTTTCTAAACTTCGAGTTTCTTCTTTAATGCAGCACGATGTTCATTTTATAAATCACGGTCTCATTTAGACTAAAATAGACGATGAAGCACCGTATGCATTTGAGCGTGGATACAGTGTGATTGACAGCTGGTACCGTCCAAGTTGTTAAAGGGTCTGACTACCTTTTTGTGGAGTGTCTGCACTATCAGACCTGTAACAAACGCTCTCATCACTGCCGGCTACAGTAACTCGGAAGCTCATTGTCTCAGTCTTCAGCCCAGTACTGAACAAGCTGCTCCTGATCTGTTTATATTGCATGTTACAAACCTCGTCTCTTCAATTTAAACACACTTTACACACTTCACCAACTTTTTCAGACCAGTTAGCCCTTTGCGTGCAGTATGTTTTTGGCTTTCGAGTCACAAGACTCAGCTGTTAATTAACTTGTTAGAAAAGAAAATGGCCTTGAAGTAGCTGTGTGGGTGCTGGGTTATACAATGGTACAGATTGCCCTTGAAACGTTTTTGTGCCACTGAATTATAAATAGATTAGAAGAGAGAATTGTCTTATTTTAGCGGTTTGACACAATTCACATAATGTGAAGTGAGTTAATTACTTTCACAAGATTTCACAGTTCTTTGTGTTCCCTTCTCTTTCACCTTTTCCCCTTTGTCAGGCGTTGTACCTGATTGCCACGAACGGCACACCCGAGCTTCAGAATCCTGAGAAGCTGTCTCCAGTTTTCCGAGATTTCCTCAACCGTTGCTTGGAAATGGATGTAGAGAAAAGAGGCGGAGGCAAAGAGCTGCTGCAGGTTAATTACTTTTCTTGTTACTGCATGTCTTTTTTCAGTGAACCTTTCAGTGGTTTGATTAAGTTAAAACATACATATGTTCAGTGAATCTCTTCCTCTTCTTTCAATCCTGTTGTGCAGCACCCGTTCCTGAAGCTGGCGAAGCCGCTCTCCAGCCTCACACCTCTCATCCTGGCAGCCAAGGAGGCCATGAAGGGCAATCGTTAGCTGATGAAACTAGCTCCTCTGCCTTCCCATGCTGTGCACAGATATGTGCCAACCGTTTTAGATTTCGTGCCAGACAATAGGCGGAGAGTGACTCGCCACTCTTGATGCACCAGCCTTATAAGCCCTGACGAACCTCACTGTGAAGAAGACCAAAAATCTAGAGCACAACCCCACCGCTGTCCATATGAACTCTATTCTCACTCAGATGTCAGAAGACAAGTCACACTTAAGTGCTTAGTGTCAGAGTCAGTCGTAGTTGTTTTTTACAACAAGTGACAAGTCAGGGCTTGGCTTGTATTTAACTTGGAATGAAGAAGATGCCTAGTTCTGTTTAGTTTTTTAATCAACTGCCTTAAACAAATGTAAAATGTTGCCTAATGTATTGTTGATTGTGTCCGTGTCTCTTCCCATGATTTTTACTACCTTTGTAATTTAACCTTTCAGCTCGTCAGTGTCTTAGTTATTTTGATACTTGAATTTCATGTGTCCCCTTCCTTGTTATGTAATGGGTCTCATTCAAAGAGCACTCGCGTTTTCCACATCGACCCGTGTTTTATGGACATCTTCTCTCACCAATTTTATAGGAAACATTTCATTACATTCGTCATGGACGTGCTGTGTTTGTGTCGTTCTCCGGTTGACAGACCTACTGTACCAGCTCCTCCCCTGTATCATTAGAATCCTGATATCAGAAGTGCACCTTACAGGCAAATCAAATTGTTAGATTGACAGGGTTTATACTTTATTCTCTATTGTTGTTATTAAAAATGAGTATTGTATGTTGAACTCTGTCCTTTGTGTTCTTCTTGACAGAACAAATGTCCTTTTCCCATGTGTATATTGTATACGCAATGATTAGTTTGACAAAAGAAATACAAATATTGGCCATATCATACCAGTTAGCTGTCGAAGGCTGGTAAAGGCAATTTGTTGATCGTTACTTTTTCTCATCTGGATAACTAACAACCTTGTCTGCCCACTCGAAATAAAAGCAACTCTTCTTGCTTTTGTGTTTTGGGTGTGGAAGTGAAATTAATGCGACTAAGCAAGTCAAGTTTTTTTTTAAGTTTGTTGGGCGCTTTTATTTTGGAGGGGTGACCCGGAAGTGAAACAGTTGCTGATCTCGGCTAAACTTCCAGCTGCTGTGGCTCAAAGTAAAGTCGTTACAACGAGGACAGGACTCATCATCGGTCTGACTTCACGTGTGTGATGGCGCAACACATAAAAGACAAAGAAGCTTACCAAAGACTGAACTATCTGTACCAGGTAGAAACTGAACAGTGGGTTGAAAGCTACTTGCCAATCTCATGGCTAACGTGTTAGCCAGTAGCCACCTGGCTAATTCACTCCCCTGGTTTTTCTCTCTCTACAGGCTGCACACTGTGTCTTATCTCAAAATCCAGAAAACGTGGAGCTGGCTCGTTTCTACAGCTTCACACAGAGGACCATTGCAAGACGCCTGGTCCTCAGACAGTGAGTTTAATCCGTCTCTAATGTCATCCAGAGGTGTTTGTTGGGCTGTCGTTACTTTTACTTTGAAGGCGGGGTTGTTGTAGCTTGTGTTTCATTTCTTCATACTTGATTTTTTAATTGTTTTACATGATAAAATGTGTAACTTTGGTACCTTGACAAACTGTTTTTAAAAAAAAAATTTCTTGTGAAAAAAGTATAATGAAAAGATCAAAACCAATCATGAATTGATGTAGTGGTAAGTTATGTCTCTGCACTCAGTCTGGTGTACAACAGCTTATTCCTCTGTGCATCAGTGCTCCAAAAACTATTAAACAAAGAGGGAGATGTCCTATTACTTCATTACTTATGGTGAACACGGGTACGAAATTTTCATTTGTGTGAGTCCCATACTTACTAAAGTACCAAATATTTATTAATCTACTGGAATATTTGCTTCTTTACAAGGGACCATGGGCTTGGATGAGAGCCACAGACATGGAAGTAAACTCAGATAAAATCTTTTGAGAGGGACTAACACATTGTCGGTTTGGGTCTTTTCAGGGGAATGGGTGAAATACTGCCAGTCTTATTCTTTAGCAAAGCACATCTCTCTAGGGAGAGAGGGTTTTCAGCATCCGTTAATAGTTAATTTTATTGCAGGGACCCGTCTGTGAAGAGAACATTGTGCAAGAAGTGCTTCTCTTTACTTATCCCTGGCATAACTGCTACAACAAGACAGCGAAGTAAGTTTTCCGTTAAGGGGCACATCGTCATGACTGTTGTTTACATTTCCCATGTTACCTTGCATCGCATACTTGGTGTACTGAGATATTCTTTATCTAAGTTTCGATCACTATAACCTTTTTTAACTTTGTCTTCTAAGGGAAAAAACGTAAAACTCGCTTCACTGTGATGAAGTGTCTCAGCTGCGGGCAGAGCAAGACATTGTTGAACAATCCAGATTATTGTTTATGGGCAGATGACCCAAAGGCACAGCAGGATCAACAAAAGAAACCAGGTGACAAACTTCAAATTGACACTGCACAGCAGCTGCTTAGACAATGATGTGTAGTACTTGCATCAAGTTTGGATGGTTTAGAATCAAGCAACAAGTTCAATTGAGGCAATAAAAAATGTAACACTTGGCACTGAACATTTTTTCTTTTATTGCTTCTTGTCCACAGATCCAGGCAATTCTGCTCAACATCAGACAAAACACACAAAACCTGACAGGTCAGAGTCTTCGAAATCCAGTGCTGCCAAGAGCACTGCCAGCAAATAGCACCAGTTCCTCTCTTTTGATTTGGAATATTGATTCTGATATTTTTTTTCTTCTTTTTGGTATAAAACATGTGCTGCTGTCTTGTTACAAACATGCAGAATCAGGGAAAGTAGTTGGATGTGATCTGAATGCCAACTCCTCTGTGAGATTATTTTCAGTAATCATTTGTAGCTTGTGTTACTGTCATTCTTAATGATGATACCAAATGGTCTTAATTTCTTTGAAAACACTGGAAAGTACATTCATTTTAGATATTCCTATTATTCGTCCCAAATATTTGACACTGTCTGCACATGCTTGTTAGTTTCAGGTAAACATCTCTTGACCATTTGATATCTATTACTTTTCTAAAGCCCCACATTTTATTTCACATTTTCTTCTTTTTCCCTTTATCTCCTTTTGGCACTCTGACACGTGTCTTCTGGCAATATAGAAGGTTCTTGGCAAAAATCCTTGGAATATGACCCATGTACAAGAGGAGAGCCAGGGTCATGCCTAGGACACAGACAGTCACTGTAAGCAGTGTGTTCACTTATGAAGAATGGACAAATACATGAATGTACATGAAATTTTATTATAATTTACCTGTGAGCGAGCCGAGCCAGTAGACCACCGCATACTCTGTGAAGGTAAATCCAGGGCAGTAGAAGGTGAGGCCGTAAGCCAAAGATGGATTTATGAAAGATGAGGTGAAGCCCCTGGCTGGAAAATGGAAAATAAAGTTTACGTTAGTTTTACTTTCTTTTAATGGTCTAACTTACTTTTATGAAAAAGGAAGCAGAAACAATTGTCTCATAATCAAAAATGTGTTGTGCAATGCAATATCTAAAATACAAACTTTTAAAGCTCTGAGGTTTTTTTGCATGATAAGAAAAGAACTACGGTTGAGACCGAGGCAACAAGGAAAAAATATTTTGCGTGGTAGTTTCGGAGTAGTACAATGTTTTTTGTATTAAGTTTTTTACTGAAGTAAAAGAATGTTTTTACTCTGATTGACCATGTTTCCTTCTTTCTTTTCTTTGCTCTCTTTCTCATATTTACAAATATAACATTTTGTTGTAAGGGGGAATTTTGAAGTGTTTCATTTTTATGTTGTGGGGATACTGATGGGCTCAGGCTCAGCTCACACTTACCCGTGTGGGACAGGAATGTAAGCAGGACAGCGATCAGAGGAACCCGGATCAGAGCAGATCTGCGTCGCAGGCTAAGATGGACCAGGTGAAAGATGAGTGCGCAAACAAACTCAGTGAAAAACCCCTGGAGCAGAGAGACCAGCAGTGATGTGCTGCACTCGGCAGCCATCAGGTTTTTGATCATGTGCATGTCTGTCAGCTCCAGGCCCCAGTAGAATGCAGCAACAAGAAGGCCTAGATGGGCCCCGAGGAACTGGGACACGACGGCAAGCAGAGTGGGAAGAGTGGTGGCCTCCAGCTTCAGGAACTTCAGCACAACCAGAGAGGGATTCCCTGACGTGCCGCCACAGATCACACCGTGGGTCAGCAGCACCACAAACAGCATGGTCACCGTCACATCGGGACCCAAGCCCCCAGCCCACTCACCCACCTCTATGATGGTCTGCACCTCCAGCCAACATGCCACCAGCATGAAAGAGGAGGCAAACTCCAGAATGAAGCCTAACTGATGCCATTTTCTTAGAAGTGTTCGAACTGAGGCTGCAAAAATCACGACAGCCACGAAGTATCCAAGAGATGCATTCAGTCCAGACATGTCTCAGATCAGATGTCTGCTGCTGCTGTCTCTTTTCAAAAGGGAAACAATTGTGGGTTTGACTCGACAACTGTGCTTTCTGTTGTACAACGTGGCACATGCAGAGAGACATTTCTTATCAGAGACACGTCAGGTTGTTATCCCACCACCACCTGCCAAAATACACATGGGTCTTAGCAAGATCAGGTCACAAAGGCCTTCATCCAGTGGTCATTTATGATTAGATCAAAGCTCAGGGTTTTGCTTAAAAACTTTCAATCCTTTCTCTAGAGAGGATGATAATATAATGTAAATGTTTGTAATTTTTTTTTCATGAGGATGAAATGGCATAAAAACATATAAAGGAAAAACTACACACTCACTGTATTCATGAATATACGGAATGGTCGGTCAGCTATAACAAAACAAAACAAAAGTGCTGCCTCGAGCACTAAGCATGTGGCTTTCATCTTGCAATAATGACAACTGTATGCCCTGTGTAAAATCTATTTCTGCAGGATAACTCAAGTGAATTCACAAGGAGCGTGTAACATCAGTGAAAGTTATTTCAGATAATATAAAATATTAAAAACCTTAGATCGGAAACACATTCTTGAAATAGGTTGGTAATTGCTGCAAATTAGTGGCTCTAGAAGTGGTTGTGAAATCACTTGAAACCTGTTACTAACATAGAGAAGGTCATCTTAAAGAGGAATCAATTGAAAATGTAACGTCACTATGAGGATTTTTTAAATTGAACATTTAACATGAGGGTTATGAATGTGTGATTATATGGAATTTGAGCTGACTCTGCATTTAAAGTTGTAATAAACTGTCCAGTTTGAATCTTGACATTAAAGTAGAGAAGTTCATCTGAAAAGGAATATATAGTGATTAATGATACTTGGTGTTATTGTGTTATTATGTTATGTAGTACATATTTTGACTTCTCTTCCAAAACGTTTCAGTAAGTCGACATGAGACTATCAATGCGCGTCTTCGTCCTTTTTGGGCGCTGCAAGCACCTGTACCGTAATACAGGGAACTGACGAGCATCACGTTTTTTAAAGCGGTGGCTCGAGCAGCTTTTTCACAAACGACGACTTCACTCGCAAACATCTCGATCCCGCTCGTGCTCTAAGTTTCCAACCGCCTCTTAATAAAATGTGCAGGTGGTGTGCGGTTGTTCCTTCAGCGTCGTCTACGATGTGTGTGTGGAGGGCTGGACCGGCCTTAGCGTTAGCTGCGTCGATACAATAAAAAAAAAAAAAAAAAGTTGAAGCTCCTCGATGTTCAGACTTGCGGCGGCGGGAGCGCGCGCGCGCGTCCCCGTAGCGGCGCAGTGATGGCAGGGGCAGAGCCGACGACGCTCATAGCGGAATGAGAAGTCGTCGGGGATGGCGGACAAACCCCGACCGGTGGTCGTGAAGCTGTTCGCCGCCGGGTTCTACGGCATAAGTTCGTTCCTCATCGTCGTGGTGAATAAGAGCGTCCTCACCAACTACAGGTAATGGGTTTTCTCTCACGCCGCCTGTGGTCTGTGGTGGGGGAAGCTAGCGGGCTCGCTAACCGAGCCGCTGGGAGTTGTGTTGGCCGGATAGCGGAGAGGCGAACCCGGCCGGCGGAGCTTTCTTCTAGCTAACGGCAACTTTTGTGGCTAGCGAGGGCTCCTTGTGGAGCGGACTCGCGATGCGACGAGTTTCACTCACATACGCGCACTTGCGTCAAGCTAACTGTGCTGCTCTGTGGGACTAACGGGGCTCCAACTCTGCCGTTCCAGGTTCCCCTCCTCGATATGTGTCGGAATCGGACAAGTAAGTGTGGACGGTTCGTAACACACACATCACATCGAGTCGAATAAAACGAGTTACAAAAAAGAAAAGGAAGGTGTTGTTCAATTGAATTGTGTGCGTGCGCAGATGTTGGCCACCGTGGTCGTGCTGTGGGTGGGCAAGGCTGCGAAGGTGATCAGCTTCCCGGACTGTGACGGGAGTATCCCTCGCAAGGTGAGACAACCTGCATGTCCCTCCTCCTGCTCGCGGATCGATCAAATGTCCCTCGCGGGCTTCCACAGTCCCGGGCTCAGACGCCTTGTTCTGCAGGACAATTTGACCAAATGCACTCAGTTCCCTCACTTGAGACGATCGCCATGCAGAAACATGCACACCGTGCAACAGGAAGGTGCACTATGCATGTACAGCAGGAGAAACGTTGTCGGGTTTTAATGTTGCCCCTTCTCACTACGATGCCTGAAATATGTCAATCATGTTTTTGCCAGACATTTCCTCTACCTCTTCTCTACGTGGGAAATCAAATCACCGGCCTGTTTGGAACCAAACGGCTCAAGTAAGTCTCCATCGCTGGACCACTGAGGCAGGGTGATGTTAGTGATGACGTCTGAAGGGAAGTTGGTTTAGTGTCACCATGAGCTCATTGGGCATGGCTGTCCATGATTTTGCCACGTTGAAGTTTAACCATCGACCGTTAACCATTGCGACTCATGTCCTCTTCCCCACAGCCTGCCGATGTTCACTGTCCTCAGGAGGTTCTCCATTTTATTCACACTGCTGGCGGAGGGATTTCTGCTCAAGTAAGATTGGCACCTAACAGATGACCCGTCTTCTCGTTCCTTCACTGGTTCTGGAAATGGTTGGAGTGGGAGAAAACCACGCCTTTCTCTTGGTGGCTTTCATCTGCAGCTCAAAGCACTCGTATTGAATTTAACTGCTCTGCTCTCTCTGACCTCTGGCAGGAAGAAATTCTCCAGGCCGGTCCAGCTGACGGTATTTACGATGATCCTTGGGGCCTTTATAGCCGCAAGGTAAGTTCTGCTACATCCAGGTGTCCCGGCTGTAAACCAAAGCAGAATCACCTTCACTACAAAGGGGTCGTCCTGTCTTGATATACGTGCCCACTTAAGTGATATTGTCTCCGGGGTCGTTAGACACATGTTGTGTAACTGTAGTTACATGCTCACAGATGAATTGTGAGTGACGGAACACTCCTTTACCTGGGGGGCACGTTTTCTCTCTCTCCTCTGTCCACAGCGCTGACTTGTCCTTTGACCTGCAAGGCTACGTGTTCATTCTCCTGAACGATGTGCTGACTGCAGCCAATGGAGCCTATGTGAAACAAAAATTGGACGCAAAGGTATGAGGCAGCACCGCCCGATGAATAGTGGCCATTGTTGGGTCGGAGCTGTTTTTGGCCTTGAGCTGATGTTGGTGAATTCAGAGAAACTGAACTGTCCTTCAGTGTCTGAGTACCATGAGTTGGTTCTTTTCACTCCTCACTAAGTGGATTAAATTATTCAAAATTGTACCGTCTTTTTAAAAAAACCTCTTCTTGCCTATGTGTTAGCAGTCTAGTGAAGTCAGAAATGGCGTGTGGCTGGTTTTGTTCAGTGTTTTGTCACATGAGCAGACTGCTCAGCTTTCACATTTCAGCAGAGCCGTGGAGTGGATCCAGAACTAGTCTGTCATGTCTGTAGAGCACCAAATGCCAACACTGAGCTGAACAGAGAGGTGTGTGTGTTATTGGGGAAGTAAAAGATGGAGACACATGAACACAGAATCAGACGGATTTAAGGTTCTCAACATACCCTTGAAAGTTTGAGGGGGTCTTGAATGTCTTCCAAGAAAGACACGTGTTATTGAAAGTACTAGTACTAGTACTAGTATTTTAAGCACAAATAGATATTGAACTTCTTTAGACATTTTTCCCGCTGTCTCTCTCAGCTCTTCAACACGTAAATAATTCTCTCTCTATTGCTCAACGTAGACAACGTTATGTTTTGCTGTGTTAGAGTGAAGACAAAAGACCACATAGTCTGCCATCGCACATTTCAAACCGCTCTTCTTTTTGTCTGTGACCTTCTGTAATGCCTGCTAGCTCTCATTGTAGAAATTCCTACCGTTGTGGCACTGACCAACCTTGATCCTTGTCTCCAACAATGCCGTGTTGGGTCCTTGAATGTGAGCAAGTTTTGCTTAAGAAGTTGTGGGGAACGTGTGAATGCAGACAAGAGGCTCCAGGTTGTGGCTGGGCTGGAGGCCGTGCACGAAATCTGTACTAGTTAGTGTGGAACATAGTGAAAGACTTGTGAATAACCCTCTTGTTCTGGTAATTTGACATGTTCCTGTTGCTCCCTGCCCACCTGTTTCTCTGCTCTCTCTCTCTCTCTCTCTCTCTCTCTCTCTCCCTCTCTCCCTCTTTTTCACAGGAGTTGGGGAAATATGGCTTGCTGTATTATAATGCCTTACTTATGATAATCCCCACTCTGCTGTTGGCTCATCTGACCGGAGATATACAGAAGGTGAGCAGTTTGACTCTGGGTTTGTTTTTTGTGTCCCCCCTGTAAGATCCCTTTCCAGTTATCATCCAAACGTCTTTTTAAAGCACTGGCTGAACCACAAAGTTAGGTCCTTGTAGTGAGGTCATGGCCTTAGTACTGATCACGTATTCCAAGGTTTTATTCCTTCAAATTGAAGTGAGTGCATGTATGTAAAGTCATGGGCGTCCACTGTAAAAATGAGCAGTCTGTTTGTTGTTCAGTGTTGGCAGAGGCCTTCTGGTTTGCCCAGCTGAGGCCCTGCAGCCAGAAAGGCACAAAGCTGCTATTATGCACCTAGTGGAGTTATTACAGCAGTGCCTACAACTCCCCTTGACTTAGTCACCACAGTGGAGATACACACTCCTGTCCTTTTAGAACTAATGGAAACTCTGTGTCCGTTACGACATCAACTCTCTCAAATGTGATTAAGATCTCGTCAGTGCTCAGTTGACTTTTCCACAAAATTCCGGACCAGACATGTCTGATTTGAATTGACAATCCACCACGTTTTACTCATCACTAGTAATCTTTTCTGTTTCTCACGATGTTCCTCTCGTAGGCAGTGGAATATGACGGTTGGTCTGATATGCTCTTCCTCACCCAGTTCATCCTCTCATGTATCATGGGGTAAGACAAGGCCAATTGCTTACTGGATGTGTGACGTGCATGCGAACAAGCAGGATTGTGTTCTGTGACAGAATTGAACATCTGGATTATAGCAAGTTTCTCTGGCTGAAATCCAGACTCTGGGCCATTGAGTCGGTGTGACGCTCACATAGACCCCCACATCCAGCGTTGTTGCGATAACATTGTGAAATCTGATGTCATGCCCGAGCAAGTGTTGAGTAATATCATGACTTATTGTTTTGCAGGTTTGTTCTGATGTATTCCACTGTGCTGTGTACACAGTACAACTCTGCATTAACAACTACGATCGTGGGCTGCATCAAGGTGAGCGTCGCGTTTGTGTCAAGTAGCTGTTGACTGTCCACGGAAACACAAGAACCTCATTCATCCTTTTGCTGTTTTGCAGAATGTCCTGGTCACGTACATTGGGATGGTGTTCAGCGGAGACTACATTTTCTCTTGGACTAACTTCATAGGTCTAAATATCAGGTAGGAAATGACAGGGTGCATTTTCTAATGTTTGTTCAAATTTCTCAAAAGTCGTCTTATACAAACGTGAAGAGTTTTTTAACAAATACACACAGGGTACGACTGAGTTGTTTTAGGGGGCCTAAGCAAATTTTCCTACGTCACCAGGCTTTGCACATTGTATAGTCACACAACAAATTGAGTAGTTAGATAAAAACCAAGAGGGACTGTGTGTGAGCTGAGATTTGTTGGTTTCATCAAATGGACTCGTGTATACCAGTCGTGGTAGGAAAAAGCTTCACAGTACTCGGGTGTGAAGAGTAGAACGAAACATTAATTCCACAGTTTGTGAAACCTTACAGATGTATCCAAAACATGAACTTGAACATTTGGCAGTGTAACTTGGCTCCCACAGACTTTAAATAACACATACAGTAATGTTTGTGTCTAATAATAGCAGTGTGGCTCAGTTGGGTTAGATGAGATACCTCGTGGATTTCCATGACATTTTGTTGAGACATTCATGGTCCCCAGAGGAGACGTCCAAATGACTTTGGTCGATCCCCTGACTGAGTGTGTGTGAGTTTATGGCCTAATCTCTGTGAAATGTATAATTCACGACATTTCAATCAGCCTCAGCTGCACTATTAAAGTTTTGAAATAAATGATAAATGTTGAGTTTGCTTTATTAAAGGCGCTGATAAAAATGCTCCATTAAAAAAGACAAAATTGGGTTAATGAATAAAATATGGCAAAAAGAAGGGTGAGCTTCACAGTTGTAATTTGCTTATCAGTGCCATCCTATGTGTCACCGAGCCCGAATATAACATTGTGATCTTTAACCAATCAAACCTGCTCCTCTCACCTGTGCCTGAGGGGAGATATGTTCATGGGGAACAATTTTCTTTCCACATAACTCATCACCTATATTACATTAATGAAATCATGACTGATATTATTTGTTTCAGGTGGAAAAAATAGTAAAAAGATTGGCAACATTAATGTGTCATAACAGCTGTAGGAATTCAATTATGCATACTTGTTTGGAAACGGGGACGGTTTTTCTGACTGATGTGCTACAACATGTTCACCTCAACACTGATGTGACCCAAGTAACATGATCTTCAAATCTCATTTTGCCGGCAACGATCATGGAGGTTTTATTATCCATTCAAACATTAACCCAGACACTTTGTATTGAAAACCAGTCTCACATTGTTCAGTGTTTTTATGAACAAAATGTTAATGTTTGTTATACATTAACGCGGCTGCTCTGTCCGTGTTGTTGCAGTATCGCTGGCAGCTTGGTCTACTCCTACATCACGTTCACAGAGGAGCAGTCCAGCAAAACCAGTGAAAGCAACAAGCTGGACATCAAGGGCAAAGTGGTTGTATGACAGAGACACTGGATTTGATAGTTTTTTAATGCTGATGCACAGGAAAACTCTATTTTTAGTACGACTTTAATTTATGGACTCTTTTAGTCGCAAAGTGGAGGAGGTATGGCGCCATGGTGAAAGTCATGCCTTCACCATGACTCTTTCTGCTGTGGCCAACCCTGCCGTGATTATCAAACCCTCCGGGGGGATTGTGGGTTGATCTTTTTAGATTGTGTTTTCTTTTAAAATATTTGTATTTTGATACTGTACTTGTGAGTATTGCGAAGAAGGGAACCGTGGAAGCAGTGTTATTTATCTTGCATTTCCCAAAGAGCTGGACAGACTGATCGTTAAATGTTGGGAGGATGTAACGTTTCCTGAACACAGGAGTGGACAGCTGGGATGAGCGATTGTTTGAAGCATGGGTGTGTACTGACAAAAAAGTGGGGAAATTATGTAAAACTTATTTTTAAGGCACAATCCTTTTTTTCCGTTTTGCTGTTTACAAAAAAAATGTAACTTTAGTTGCCTTCTCAGAACAGTGAGATGCACTGACACTGTCATAGTCTGTTATTTCGGTCTTCAGTACATTTTTGTAATTTTTGCGTATGCACTGTTACAGTAATAAGACGGAACGGTTAGTGATAGTGATCTAACTTCCTCCTTCACACAACCAAAGTGGACGGACGGGCAGTTGGCTGTCGATTCCCATCAAGGATTGTGGCTTTAAATAATGTTGCTGCCTCATTTTGGGAGTTAATATAAAGTTAACAGTTTACATTTTTGCTCACTCAGATTAACAGAATGTTTCCTGTGGCTGTAGAAGATGATTCTCTCTGCAGAATTAACAAACAAGGGGACCCATTTCTTTTCTCGCAACAGTGTTATCGCACTTTTAACTGAGCTAGCTCCTGCTCAAGGGTGGAACTGAATTGCCTCACCTTTGTTACATTTATATGTTGAATATGAGATTAATGTACTTTCCTGAAATGTACATTTCAGGTTATTTCAAGAGAACAAGGGTTATCTTAACATTTAGTAGTCGAGTGTTGTTGTTTTTTTTACATTTTTATCTGCATCGTTTTATATTTATTACCTTTTTAGACTAATATCTATTTTATAGACGGTGTTGCTCGTAAAGTGTGGATGCTGTTCTCATCCCAAACACAGTAACCACGGATTTGTAGCTGAAACACAAGTATGTATTTTTTCATTAAAGGAACCTGTTGACACAATGGATTCCTTGTGGTTTGTTGGTAAGGTGATGGGTTGTCGCATTTCTCCATTTCCTTGAAATACCTAAAAATGTGGTCTCAATTCAAATGGTGATCTTTGAATATTCATGTGATCGGATAGATTTGTCTGCCTGCGCGCTAGCAGGATAACATTCAGTCAAAGATAGGTGTGTGCAGTTGATCATAAAACACAGTACGGCAATGGCTCCCTCTTCTGTAATATATGACAAACATGACCCTCAGGATTAAATTACCCGGGCATGTATGCGGAGGCTCCATTCAGGCTTGGATCAAAGTTGTTGAACTCTTCAATCTGACTAAATTATTTTAAAACCAAAACCCATATTATTTTAACATCTTTCAAAAATGTTCTGAGACTGTCCCTGTGAAATATGTTTGCTTCTTTCAGTTTCTACCACTAGAGGCAACCAAAGTCAAACATGTTAAACTGGTGAATTTACAAAACACAGTACATGAACATGATATCTGATGATTCACTCACTCTGTACAAGCAGACAGTGAGTACAGTAGACAAATGGCTGCAATGCTTATCCAAAAAATATAAACATTCACAAGGAGATTTGAAGTACAGATCCATAACAACAGAGAATAGGTGACATTGTAATGATATAATCAGTTTATGGATTAATATCTGAATTTCCTGAGTGATTACATATCAAAATTTAACAAAATAGACTGCCGAAAAAGTAGAGACTTAAGAGAGAACACTTTTTAATGCAAAAACAAAAAGACTATACACGTCAATCTGTACATTTTTGATACAAACCCACACCCATAAGCTGTTTATATTTATCTCAGTGGCCCTCAGGCAATAACAGTTAAAACAAATTATCTTAAACATCATCGAGAAACACAAACTTAAGAATGTCTGCTAAAATGTCATATTCACATGGAGCTTATATGCTTACACGGAGAACTTGCATTCAAACTTAATATTAATTTAAATTAACCGAGCTAACAGGCAACACCATGGACAAACTGTCTAGAATTCTAAACAACCTTTAATAATATTGCATTGTTTTTGCCAGTCAAAGGCACATCATAAGCACCTTTATTAGTCCAGTCAGAACAAACGACTCCAAAGGATCCATACGCCTCCCTGATTACAGCAGTGCTACTGATGATGGTATGTTCTACTTTGGTTCCAAGAGTTTCATCTAAGAAGTTACAACAAAGAGGTGTCGTCATAGCAGGGAGGGGTTAGTTTACATGCTCTCAACGTGCAATAAGGCAACAGAACATAGCAGATTCAACAACACTGTAAAGTGGCGCACAAAAAAAAGCCTGGAAACCTGAGAACTGTGCTGCAAGTGCATTTTAACTAAAAAACTATTTGACTTCAATTCGAATCATGGCTGCATTTTGTTGTCCACTATGTACAGTGGATGGAGGTATATATATATACTTGACTTCATATATACAATTGACCAGTGATTTTGAAAGGGGAAAGGTGGCAGCGTGTGTGGAGAACATCCTGGGATGTCAAGTGCAAGAGTGTTGAGTGCTGGGATGAAATTCAGGTCTTCAAATAAGAGTGCTGGGATTTTTTTTGTTTTGTTTATACACTCCTGTGTTCGGTTCAACCACAGAGGAAGGCTGAGCTCTGACAGTAGCAAACAGGATCGATGTACAAAAGCCACAAAATTACAACCATTGAGAATATACGTAATGATGCAATTTTCTGCTGGGCAAGCTCAGGTCGAAGCATTCATCTGGGTGTCAACCAGCCACCTAAACATTGTTGCAGAACCCCGCCATAGCTGGCAGCAGCCTCACCCAGCAGGACAACATGCTGCAGCACACTGCACAAACTGCTCAGAGGGGAGCACTTGGAAGAATCTGAAAAAAAAGCCCAAGGCTTCGCCTCGGCCTCCAAACTCTTGATGGCCCAGATCCCAATCCGACCAAGCATGTAGGATACGAGAAGGAGTCAGATCCTTGGAGGCCCCCAGCCACACAAAAAACAAGGTCCCGACACCACAGGACCCCCCACCTGCAGTTTTAGGCAGGTGGTTTCAATGTCAAGGCTGATCGGTGTATAATTCTATTTATTTATTAATACGTTGTTCATACGTATTACAGCTGCTGCTTGTGGCCACAGGATGACAGGGTCAACTGTCTCAGCGAATACAGGCCTGGTTCAGCTGCAAGTCTGTATCACTGCAGCTAACATTAAAATAACTAGGCTAGGAACATAGATCTCTGCACCATGGGATGACCACTTAATGGAATCTTCTTTGGCTGTTGCTGTAGCAATGTTTTGATTAAAATTATTATTACCATGAAGCCATCCCTGAACTCCTGTGTGTGTGTGTGTGCGCGCGCGTGTTATCCCAAGTCATATCTAGTAGAAGCACAGGGCTGAAAAAAGTGTCTGGCTTCACGATGCTTTCTCCGCTAACTCAGCCAGGAGAGACAAAGATAGCACAACTTTTGACTCTGAAAGGAGGTGCAGAAGTGCAAACCCACAGGTCGGGGAAGCCAGATAAACCTGTGACACTACACTGTGAACAAGGGGATAAAACTCCACCCAAACAGGGAGAGCAGGACGGTGCAGCGTGGGAGCAGCCTCCTTACAAAAACATACCTCTCTGTTGCTTAGAATTAAAATCTGTGCCGTGTATGAGGTCATTGTCTGCGTATTGTCTCTGATATTGAAAGGTCAAAGATCTTGTTTTAGATCCCTATAAAGGTACCATATGGTCAAGGCAACTGTGAAAAAATAATAATAATAATAAAAACAAGACACCGGCATGAGGCAGTCACCGTGCCTCAGCCACACTAGCTGAAAGATGAGTCACATTGCAGGAACTGATTTGTCTGCCCACATTTAAGAGAGGACTTTCTGCCTCACTGACCACGACTGTGTCAAAACATCCAAAAAGCTGTGTCTGAAATATATGCATGGGACTATATCCTTTCAATATTCCTCAAGATAAAAGAACATCAGGGCTTAGACCTCACATCTTCAATATATAACTTACTGCTTTAATACAAAAAGTTTCTAGATTCGTAAGGGACTGGCTTTCTTTTTTTCTTCTTTTTTTTTTTTTTTTAGCACTTTCACAGTCCAGCTGCTGTGTGTCAGTTTTACAGAGTGACGAGGTTCTCGGCCATGTACCACAGACTGCAGAAACTGCAGCCTATGCAGCAGAGGTTGCAGAGGGAGGACAGCAGTCTGTACAGCCACAGGCGACTGCAGAGGTGTCTGTATTTGACGTCCGTCTCGCTCAGCTTGGCGTAAGCTTCGCGGTTCGACGTCAGACCGATATCCTGACCCAGTCCGCACGCCTGCTCGATGAGGTGCATGTCTGCCATGATCTCCGATGTCATCTGGCCAAACCACTGAGCGTTGACGGCCGCAACCGTCACTGACACAAAGAAGATGAAGATCTGGTGGGGGAAGAGCAGAGGCGGACGTTGAGGCAATGTTCCAAATGCAGGTTGTATATGCAACACGATGATGATGTGGAAGAATCGCACACCTGAAAGGCTTCTCTGTCGTCCAGCATGTCGCTGGGGTGATACACGGCGTAGATGGAAAGGTTGAAGAAGGCACAGGCTGAACCCAGGTGGAGGTAGAACGGGACAAGACGGCTCTGAATAAACCCGTACGTGTGTCTGCTCAGGTGGTTGTCCATCACAAAGCCTGTGCAGGAATCCGAGCAACTAATTAGACCTGCAGGGAACCCTTTTTTCATACAAATGAATTCATTATGGGCAAACAGTTACGATATGTACATGAAGGAAAATATCCTGGAAATCCAGTTACAGGTGACCTCTAGTTGAATTTACCTGTTTAAGTATGCTCAAATTAAGATATTGCATCTAACAGTTTCATTAATACAGACACAGTACCAACATGATAGAAACATAGGCTTTGTAGTTGAATACTGACACAAAGCTCAGATGTTGTGATGTACTGAAAATGTTATAGCTTCTGCATGCTGCATGTGGACAAGAATGTGAATGGCACAGCTCTATAAACACAGACACGCCTTGGATCCCTGCAGACTGCATTAGTGTAGTCGTTGAGCTGCAACAAAGGCAAATCAGGGTTTGGATGTAGGTGAAAGGGCGGCCACCCTCACGGGTGTAAAGGTCACTGAGGTAAAATAAAAAGCCATTATGGAGGATCCAATGAACAAATCCAAACAAGTGTGATTGCTAGGAAACACTGCCAGCCAAATCACTTAATATTCAGAGGGCCACTTGAGACACGATTGTGTTTTGCGCATGTATGGCATAACCGCAAACCTCCTGCACGAGTTACCAGCCTCTCATCACCCCGGCCTTGTGTTTGCAACCGTTCTGTACACTTTAATCCAGTGTGTGCATGGTACCAACTTGAAATGAAGGTGACCCAGATCTGCATTCCCCAGTAGGTGGAGAGCAGCAGCAGCTGCAGCAGCTTGACTGTGAACGTCGGCTCCTGGTCGGTGGACATGGTTCCTCCTCGGCCTCTTCAGTCTCGCCCCCGGTCAGGTCAGGTGAGGTCAGGACTCAGACTGTAGCAACGGCACGGTGAAGGGAAGCCCAGTGCTGCTGTCCGCCCGTCCCTCAGAGCCCCTGCGAACATATCCAATGTGCCACAGTGAGGGGGTGTGACAACAGGTTACGAGCAGAGTGGGAACAGTGAAAAGTGAGCTGGATCTTTTGGGCCCGCACGCACATTTCTGGCATTGCAGACAGAAACGCACTCTACTCATCCACACCCTTATATATATCTATATATATAGATATATATAGATATATAAAGATATATAATTCTGACTTCCGTCAGTGTTGTTCTCACAGCAGAAGAAATGCGTTCTCCAGAAACTTCCGCATTGTTGTCAAGGAAACTAGGGGGCTTGCCGGGTGTCGACCTTACCTGTGTGAAACCTACTTCCGAGCAGGACACTTGAACACACCACCAAGCTAACACGACGAGCTACGACTCGAAGAGTCTGCAGGACACACACACACACACACACACAGAGAGAGACACACACACACACACACACACAGAGACACACACAGACACACACAGAGACACACACAGAGACACACACACACACACACACACACACAGACACACACACACAGAAACACACACACACACCGACAGAAGGGGCGGAAACAAATCTCCAAAGTCACCTTTTGTGAACTGACGCCGGCTGAACGACACCGACTTCGGCAGCTAGCTTAAAGTTCACTTTTCGCAAAGTTAGCGTCACCCGGAAAACTTTTTGTCTGGAGTTACTCCACTGTGCTTTTTGTCGCGCACGTACAGCTGTGACACGGCGGAAGTGCTCAAACGTTAACTGTCGCCTACCTGTGTGTTTCAGAAGGATCCGACTCTCCAGGTTGTTGCAGATGCATGTGACAAGTGAACCTGCCGAACCTGCTGACAGCGGCTAGGCTGCTAGCTCCACTCACGGTGTCAGTCAGAGGGGAGGGGGCGTGTCAGGATGTGCTCCGGACAGAGCCCACTGGTTCCCCTCACAACCTTCTGGTAACACCGCCCCTTCGGCGTGGAGTGAACACGTGGTGCCTTTACGTAACTGCGCGTGAATGCGGAAGTGTGTTGGTGGGGCACATGCAAGTAGATTACACTGACCTAACTGTAACTACTACATCCTGGTTCGTCAACAGTCGTGGAAGACGTACTCTGATCTACTTGAACTAAAGAATACAAGTTCAAGTCATGCAATCAAAGCATCACTTCAATTACAGGACAAAACCATCAGCATCAAAATACACCTAATGCACCGAGTTCTGGACAATGATCCATTTCAGAGTAATGGCAATAACAAAGCTGAAGGTTAAAACAGCACCAAACTTTCCTTTACAATGCACAATTTAAAAAGCGAAAGGGAGCCGATACTGTATGACTGCAGAATAGAGTTCTTTTTATTTCAGCCTTGCAACCAACCCTTATAAAGGCCATGTGATAGTTTCCTCATTTGGATATCAAAATAGTAGAATACATGTTTGTTGTTTTCTTCTCTGAGATTGACAAGAAAAAAAACAACAACATTGTCCCGTAGTCACTTTAACAGGTTAAGTTGAGTAACACTTTTCTTTTTGAAAGAGAAAAAACTTTCGGTGCAATATGCTCGCAACACGTTACACGTGAAGTTTTTAGTCAAGCTGCACATGAAATCAGTTCCATGAATGTCAAATAACGGTGTACAGACATTGTAAAAAGAGAACTTGTACTTGTGCTCCTGTTTCGCGGTGATAGGAGAGCCCTCTCAAGGCACAGTCTGGTTGCCAAAAGTATGCTTTTTAGCTTGTTTCACTTTGTGTTTCGAAGCTGAATTCCCCCATAGAGATGTATCTTATAACATATTTTTTTGTTTTTAGGAGAAACGTCCCACAACAAATATCTGTGTCCAGGCGTGAGTCGCAGACAGCGCCTCTCTGTAAGCGGGACACACAGCTGAGATGAGGTCAGGGGTCAGTGACGCGCAGATTTACAAATTTTGTCGTAAACTTCAGGAAAGGCCTCCTTACAGCCCAGTTCTTCCCTCAGTCTGTGGTACAGTCGCCCATCGAACATCTCCCAGAACTCCTCTCGGTCCATGTACACATCTGCATACAACATCTGGAAACTGTGGGAGTCATACAGACAAATGAGCAGGCGTCAAAGCAATAGCTTGTAGTGTGATTGTCCTAGATAGTCACGTCAGCTTAGTTACAGATGCTAAATTTCATGCATCATGATTTGACACTTACCCGTGCACGTCCCTCACAAACTTCTCCAGCCGACGTGATGATGCTTTGGCTTCAAAGTGTTTGACTTTGGGCTCTCCGTAAGCCCCAATGTCCACATACAGCTCCGCCTCTTGACCTTTGGGATGAACCATCCCTCTGCCTGATGGCAACAGGAATGGACACAGCCACAGAGGGTAAACCTGAAATAACACACGACATTTGAAGAATCCAGTCAGTTTGTCCGATAAACGGAGGGTATCCAGGGGTTTTATTGATATGCGAGTCTTACACTGATGTTCTGGTGAAAGTGTGTGAGAGCGGCCTGCAGATTCTTCATGGGAACCAGCATGTCCTGGACAACGTGGTGCTGTTCGTAAAGTCGTCTGATGGTCTCTCCCTGCGTGAGCTTCAGCAGCGAGATCTTAGGCGGAACCATCCATCCAAAAAGCCAGCGGAAGACCGGGTTGTTGCCAAATGGGATGATGTCCTGGAGGAAAGGCACAAATATACACAACCAGTCGCATAAACGGGGAAATTCACACGAGAATAGAAATCGTGATATAATGTTTGATTGAGCTTAATGTTCAGGAGATGTTGATCCAATACATTCTCACTACTCTTAAATTCCACCAGAGGGCAGCAGCAGCTCACCAAGAAGCGCCAAATACCTTCTAAAGCGTCAACGATCAACATATCAGCAATGCCCACGACAATCTGCTGATTAACGGTTTTAATGAAAGCACAGTTCAGACTTTCCTCTGCACGGTCAAAAAAAATCCTTTCAGAAACAGAGAGCGCCTCAAAGCCCAGAGCTTCCTCCGTTAGATATCTGTCAAACCAATACTATGCATAATTCATCACACCATTTACTGTTACAGAAAACAAAGGATGCCAAGCCCTTCTCACTAATGGCTAATGGTGTGTGTATATATTTAGTACAAAGTGTGTGTGTGTGTGTGTGTGTGTGTGTGTGTGTGTGTGTGTGTGTGTGTGTGTGTGTGTGTGTGTGTGTGTGTGTGTGTGTGTGTGTGTGTCTGTGTGTGGTGACTACCTGAAGCTCCCAGAAGATGCTGCGTGTGTGTCTGTGGTAGTACTGTCTCAGAGGGATGTACTCTACACCAGTACTGTCTCCGTTCAGGTAGCCCTCCACGTGTTTAAAGAACCAGGGTTTGAAGTGCAGGCCGATCCTGTTGATCTGATGTCACAGAGGAAAAAGTTAAATGTGATCAAACATGTGGAACCAAAGCCACAGAAACACACACACAACTACACTTTACCTTATCAGGCTCCGCATGGTCAGTCATGGTTCCCGTCATGATGACAGCGGTGTCCAGACTGTACTGGAGGCCCTCCACAAATGTGTTCTGCTTGTTCTGCGATGCTTCAGTGAAACGTCTACAGATGTTCTCCAGCCCCCTGACCGGCTCATACTGCAGCTTCACCCACGACTTCGCGGGCACTATTTTAATCTCGGCTGCAACCAGGAATCCCAGAGTACCACAGGACCAGGGGACGGCATGGAACAGGTCAGAGTTTTCCTCCTGTGTGACACAAAATACCAGAAAAACTGAGTCAAGCTGAAATATAGCCGAAACACAGGCCTGTGGATTCTGACCTACATTGTGCGCTTCCTACTTACCTCAGTGCAGCGTACTAAACTGCCATCAGCCAGGACCAGTTCGTATGCAACACAGATGTGCTGAAACAGGCCGTAAATATGAGAGGACGACTCGATGCCAGTGCCCATCACCAAACCACCTGCCAAAGGAGAGAGGATACATTATCAGTTCTTAGTAATAAGATTTACTGTATTTCCATGTGAGACCAACAGAGGGCAAACGCATGAGCAGAAGGCAACGTTTGCCTGCTGGGAGTGTGTATATACGAGCCTGCGTGGACAACAGGATAAATGAATGTACCACAGCCTGATGGGAAAACATTAGATTGTTGATGGGCAGTTTATGCCATCAGGAAATCCATAATGAAACCCGATCCAGGGGTGCTTCCAACACGGCAGCCATTTCCTCCCAGTTTCATCTTTTCGGCTACAACATCAATCCTCTAACCTGATTAGTGAGGTCTAAACAGGATACAGGGATTGATGGAGGAGATGCAGGGTCTTAATCACTGAACAGTGAGCTGTGGAAATCATCGGTACAGCTCTATTTCTGGAAACCAGGTGATGTCACTCTGGGATGATTCCCCAGGAAACCATCCACATTGATTGTAATATGGACGACGTACCCACTGTGAGATCATCCAGCTCAGGCAGCACCGGCAGTGTCCAGCCAATAGAATTGAGGAGAGCAGTTATTTGGCCCATGTTGGCGAGCGGCTCAACTCTCACCACCTAAAAACATACCAGAGTAAAAATCTGCAGTAAATCTGAGATGAGAATGCTTACATCTTTTTTGCCATCATTCCTATTGGGTATTCATAACTTTGAAATGAATCATTAGGTTAAATGCTGATTCCGCAGCACACAGCAACTTTGATAAAAGAAGAACAATAGGGCATTGAGAGATGAGGACGTTTCTATGTTGTTGTATCTGGGATTTACATGTGTAATTAATAACACTGGCTCACTTTTGTCTATCCTCCCTGAGAAACTCTTAAAATGAGTCTTCTCAGGCGCCAAGCAAGGCCATCTTATCTATGGCAGGCCGAAACAATCATTGAGCAGCTGAAGTCTCACTCGAGGTGTCATAGTCGCGGCGAGATGACGACATTGCTCTAAACTTAATACACTTCAGAGACAGGAGATGGGCAGACCATCTTGGGACACGGAACGCTGTGAACATGTTAATCTGTGTAGCGAACTGGAAGTCTCCACAATATTGATCTCTTATAATAAATACTTCTGCTTAAGACATCCACGGTTTCCGTCTGCCTGATTCAGCATCCACTCCATCAATTATTCCATTTCAGTTGCCTTCTAGATGCCTCATGGAACTGAGCATTTGTTACTGTTATGTGTTACACCCGTTTATCTTCCTGCTGTGACGTGTTGAGAACTTGAAAAATAAATTGGGACTTGTCTCTTACCTGCCTCTCTGTGTCCACCTCCAGAATGTCCATCATATTGATCATGATGTTTTTGTGGGTTTTCTTGTATTTCCCCACTCGGAGAGACACGGTGAGCCAGCCGGGTCGACCAGTGCACATGTAGGTCTTACCCCCGTCCTTTCTCCACTCACGCACCTGTGAGGTGTCCGAACACACGACACAGAGAAGAACATATTATTATCTATTAGCGGACAGATGATACGCTGGTATCCTCCGTATCTGGCTTGTTACCAATCCGACTCAGCCATCATCAAGGCTGGCGGACAACAGTTTCCTGCTATTAGAGACTGAGGTCAAACTAAAGACAGGTTTTCTCTGGCCTGTGGCTGGATTTATTTACCTCTAGGTCAAGTCAGATCCCTCCCGCTGACCAAATCCTTTTAGGAACCTATAGGGAGTCTAACTTGGATCCTCCCACCACAGTGTGTTCTCAGTGGTCTCTCTCTGTTTCTCTCACTCTCTCAGACACACACACACACACACACACACACACACACACACACACACACACACACACACACACACACACACACACACACACAGTCTGACACATTCAGGAAACTAAATCCTTCCCTTGGTTTCAAGGACATTTCAATCAGGCATTCTGTCAGGAGGCTCAGGGGAGATATACAGCACCTTTCTGGGATTCATATTAATAGTTTTCATTGAAACAGCTTTCTACACAAGAAGTTACCAGAGCATTTCTTCAGAAACACATTTGATTTTCAGATATATTTTTAATCGTTTTGAGTAGGGCTGCAACTGACGATTATTTTCATAATCGATTAATCTGTCAATTATTTTCTCGATTAATCGATTACTTGTTTGGTCCATAAAATGTCATACAATGGTGAAAAACAACAATTGTGTTTCCCCAAAACCCAACTGGATGTTTTGTTTTGTCCACACAACAAAGATATTTAGTTTACTGTCACAGAAGAGCAAAGAAACCAGAAAATATTCACGTTTAAGAAGCCGAAATCAGAGAATTTTGACTTGTTTTTTCATTAAAACTAATTGAACCGATTGATCGATTATCAAAATAGTTGGCAATTAATTTAGTAATCAATTACTAATCGCTTAATCAATTTACTGTTGCAGCTCTAGTATTGAGCAGCGAAAATAAATGTTCCATTTCCCTCTATTTTATTGCAGTGGAATTGAACTTGAAAAATGATAAATGTATTGACTGAAATGAAACACCGGGGAGGAACTTTTCCATTTGCTAGAACTTGGAAAGGTTGGTTACATGTAAAAACTTGGTTACACGTATGATATAAGTGATGCAAAAATCTTCCATTAAAAAAGAACAATGCGACCACAGTAGACAGGTAATCATCTAACCGCATGATGAGAGAGATTATTCAACATAGTACAGCTGACTGATGTTGTGACAGTTGTGCCATAACTTCTGCATGGTGTCTCACACACACACACACACACACACTCTCAGGAGGAGGGTTTGCTCACCTGTCGCTGGATGTCGCGCACGCGCTGGTCGTGCATCTTGGGCGCAGAGCACATCTTGAATATGAGCCATGCCCGCACGTAGTAGTACACGTCGAACACGACGGAGAGCGGCAGCAGGAACAGACACACGAAGATCCACCTCTGGTGAACGATCACGTAGTCTAGGCCCTTGACTCTGATCCACAGCAGGAGCAGCGCGACCAGGCCTCCGAGATACAGCAGCGGACCCATCGCGTGGTGCGCTGACTCCGGTTCAGTGTCCAGGTGAGACACCTCTGACCACCGGCACGTTCCTGCGGTTAATCTCCGTATCGATTATCTCAACCCCCCCAATAAAACACCCGGCCCCCCAGGCCAGCCCTTCACTGCGATAGGCGAGCGGCAGCTAGGTGGAGGATTGGCCACTCGCCCCGCCCCGTCCTGGTTGGTCAAAACTATCAACGGGGCGGGCCTGGACTCGGAAGCTTAACTTCGATTGGTTCGAATCTGACTCTAAGGAATATGCCTGTCGGAAGTTTGACCAATCACAAAGCAGGGAGACTGTCACGCCATGTGCCGTGCGCGCACGGTTGTGTTACCACAAGATGCATATCAGCCTTTGGGAAAGGGAAGAGTACATTGACTGTGCTTCGGCTAATAGTTTTGTTTTAGTTTTTTTTTTATAGGAATTCCATAAGAATATAAACTTCATCCAACTCAGCTCATGAATACAAGCTGTGTTGAACTGATGTTACACAAACATTCATGGCTCCCAGAGGATTTCTGCAGGCATTCCCTTAACATGTCATTTACTGCCACCATCAATTTGGCATGTTAATGTGTTCAGTCCATTGGTTAAAGGGATAGTTCAGGGACTTTGAAGTGGGGCTGTATGAGTTACTTATGCATAGTTAATATGTTACCTTATGGAGATGGTGATCAGCGATGTCGTTTTACCTAGTTTGGAGGGGAAATGGAAGAAGCGAATGTCTGAGTCCCACTTTGGCCGAGGGGACTGCCGAAAAATGTCTTTTTTTAAACATTACTTAATCAAATATATCTGTTCAATTGTACGCTAAAGGATGTATTATTTTCTCTGCTTCAGTTTGCCGCCAGACAGCCATTTAAGTTTGCACCTTATTTTCAAGCGGCCAAGTATTACTGCGCCAACTCTGAGTGGAACAGCCGATTTGCGGTGCTGCTCTGCACCGGCGCGAGTTGGCGCAGTAATACATGGCCGCTTGAAAATAAAGTGCAAACTTAAACGGATGTCTGTAAATTGTGTTTAATGGTAGTCAGAGTGTTAATAAGCAAATGTTAGGATACTAACAAAGTAAACTACGACGGTGAACACAGTAAAAATTACACCTGCCAAGTATAAGGAACCTTAATATGAACACGTTGATATGCTGGTGTTAGCATTTAGCTCAGAGCACAATTATATAAAGATGGATGATATGACGTTCCTTAAAAGTGAAGTCAAAACATCTTGATCGCCCCCTGGTGGTTGGCTACAGTATAAAGCATAATCCCCTCTCCCTCCATATATATAGTAGAGTGACATGCCTGTCTGGTTTAAATGAGTTATTGGATGCTACAAAAACAGTGTGAAACGAAACATCATGATTGACAGCTGAGACAGATTCGCAAAATACATGTCTATACACAGCCTCACTGAGACACTATAGACTTGTAAAAAATGTGTTTAACACAAGGTTATTTGTTAAATTTATATTGTATTTATGTATATATTAATGCCCTCTATGTTTTATGTATATAATTAGGATCTAAAAAGTTTAATAAATGTATTTCATATATATTAAAAAGTCATGTTGAAAACTCCAGCTGTGTCAGACTTGCAAGTGTAAATAAACTTATGGTTTAGTAAAATACTAATCAACTCTTTAATCATTTCTAAAGCTTGTTCAAATGATTTTAAAAATTGTATGGATGTTTCAAGTGTATTTTGAAAACTGAGCCTCCTTTATAAGTCGCTTAGAATTTAAGGTTGTAATGATATATGTTTTTATATAAATAAAATGGCCCTTTCAAGACAAAACCGCCAAACTCTTTTTTTTAAATTTCTGTAACCTGATGGTCTTGCAAAACATTTTATTTCGTTAATGATAGAAAATCCAAAATTTCACCCTAGTTCATGTGCAATCTGTCTCTCACAAACGCACACACACACACACACACACACACACACACACACACACACACACACAAAGGGCTAAAGTGGTACCCTTCAGACACATTAGACAGAGAGAGGGTGGGGCACCAGTAAAGATTTCTTAATGGGCTCTGCTGTCCTCTCGTCCATCTGCACTGATGATAAACACACAGCTCCTGATGCGCATCAAAGCCTCCAGTTTTATTTTTCTTTATTTTCCAAGAAAACACTTAATTCTAACGCTTTTTCACTGGAGCTGAGATCTACAGATTAAGGACTAACACGTGGACCATATTATCATCCGTTTTTATCATTAGGGATGGAAATGACTGGAACAATTAAGTAAGATTCTGTGAGCTTCTCCTTGTCATAACAGGATTTCTGTACGTGTGGAGTTTATCATTTGGATGTCTGGTCAGTGTCAGAGCACATGGGAAGCGCACTCCGTGGGACTGTTGGTGCATGAGTGACTCTATCCAGCCATCACAGCCCGTACAGTAACCTCAGAAACACTTGCCGTCCCAGAGGAGGATGCCTTCCCTGCACCACGGTGCTATTTTCATCGGAGCCTTCCTCATTGTGACCGGGGGATCCACAGCCTTCCTGGCCTCGTCCCAGAGCCGCCTACAGGCTTTCTCCCTCTGCTGCGTGGTGCTGGGGGTGGTCATGCTCATCCTGGGGCTCTTCTGGGCAATGAACAGCAAAAGTGCTGTGAACTACAACCACCGGGAGTTCGACCCAGAGTGTCCACATTATCCATACGACTACCCCAACTTTGGCAGCCATGCCCTCTTCACACCCCCGGGGAGCCGCTTGCCAGAGTCCCAGTCAGTGTTCCTTCCCAGGTGGGTGAAAAAGTCCAGTCAGTAAAGATATTCATACGGCTGCTTTGTATAGTTCAATCTGAATTGTTCAGTATCATCAATTTTATCCTGGAACCAGAATGTAAGACTAACTATGTGATAAAAATTACATATATTTTCATACTAACAATATGAAAGAATAGCCTACATTCGTTAAATTAAGGAATATATTTTAGCTTCTTAAACACAATGCCATTTGGATCCTAATCACTGTTGCTCTCCCATGTTATCCAATTCCTTCTTCCTGTTGTTGTTCCACATTGGTTCAAATCAAGGTTTCATATATCAGTTTTCCTTTTGGGATAGAGCTTTAGATGCATACAAATAACTGTACCAAGGAGCTTGCGCATAGATCACCGCACCTCCAATAATAACCTCCTTCTTCAATTCATTTACCAAATACACATATAACACTGCGCTTGATTAATAGAATCCCATAAAATATTGCTCACAGGCAAAACACACAATGATCTAAATACTAGAATGCAAAGTGCGTGGGGGTTGCTGGTTTCTACACAAGCTGAAGCCAAGCTGAAATGCTGGCTTACATTTGTATGAAGAGTTGGAAATGTAAAAAAAAGGGATGACGAATGTAAACTGTAGCAAAAGCAGCGTGTAATATTTAATGTTTTGAGCTGACAAAATTATGTTGACGAATAATTTCACTGCTTGCAACTGTATATCACCTTTTGTGTGCATGGTAGAAAAATCCTGTTCACGAATTTTAATGTGTGAATACTCACAAATTCTCTTTGTGCATGCATGTTCAATAAAGTTTTGCAGCTGTAGAATTATTTTGTGCATGCGTGGAAAGGTTTTGTGTACACAGAAATAATTAGCACGTGTAAAAGGTTTTTGCATCTGTAGAGATATGGAACTGTCTCTTTTAGAGTGTTGGACTTAAATCTAGACTTTAATCCCCCACTACAAAACAAATTGGCTCCTGGAAGTGAAGTGAAGGTGACACTCACTTGTTCACCAAAATGAAGCTACAGGTAGGATTCAATTAGTTGGTGGAAACACAGGTACACATCTCGCCAGTCTCTGTCTGCAGAACTACCAGCTCTATGGAAGTATGCACCAAGCTCATTAGTTCAACCTGTCAGAAGACAGAAGAATTTAAAACAAGATACATTAAACACAGAAGACGTTTATTGAAGGATTAATGTCCTTAATGTTGTGAGGAGCTGTATTGCAGGCAGCGTATTGGCTTATTCTGCATGCTCTGTAGCACCGCCTACTGGCGATTGCAGGTATCTGCACCGAAGAGAAAGTGAGCTCATAGAATAACAGGAAGTGGTGTTCGGGAACTTCCTTCTCCCCACGGGCTCATGAAGTGAGCATCACAGTGTTACAGTCCTCTTATGTTTAAATGTTTAGTTATATATATATTAAACATGCTTTTAAGTACATGATAACATGGGTTTATATCAGTAATCCTTTCTCTATGTAAGAGTAAAAAAAAATTACTTAGTACTTACAACGGTACTTCTGGGTTATTTCTGTCAATTACATATTTTCCTCAAAGAAATCCTGCCAAACACAACAACATGGTCCTTGGAGGATGTAATGCTGTGGAATATAATATTAGAATATCACTGCTGGCACCATATTTACTTTCTCATTTGATTCTTGGCAAGAAAGTGTGTTTACCAACGAGTCCTTTGTCTAAATAAGATTCAAAAGTGCTTTAGTACTCCAAAGACGCCACAGCTTACCATTTAACCGAACCAGTTGGTTTGCTCTTGCTGTCTGGTTAGACGTGTGCCAGTTACTAAAATTAACTCTGCTGACGGCTGATGGCTAGTGGTTACCCCATCACTGTTTAGGTGAAAAAAAAAGAAGTGTCATCCCAAATAGCCAGGATGTGAAACCCAATTCCTATTTTTGGCATGAATCACGACTACCAACACGACTACTTAGTATCTGACATCCACTGACGTTTTGTGCGTGGGCATGTATTTTATTTCACCTTTGCTCTTCCTGCCGCTGTCCTATTTTTCTGAGTGTAGGACAATGGAACGCCACAGGCATGGTGCTCGTGGGGAGGAATTTGACTACCCTCCCATGGACTCTGGGGGTTTCAGTCCGACGCCTCACCCGCCCCCGTGGCTGGGACCCCCGCCTCCTTACGAGGTTGCCATCAAGTCCACGTGCAGCTCTACACACCTGCGGCGCGCGTACTCGGACACGCACCTGGCGTCAGAGCCTCTGTTTGGACAGTCAAGAGAGATCAGCTTCGAGGTGTGAGGCCGGATGATGTGGAAACGCCACCTCTCTGGTTATCAGACCGAAAGACCAGAGAAAACAAGAGACTGGGCTCACTCGGACTCTACTGAAGTTATCTTTTGATAGCAAAAAAACGTTATCAACATAAATTCAAGCATGCCTTCTTTCTTGGGTCCTAGCATGAATTCTGTAATAACAATGCAGGTGTTAGCAAATACTCAAATGTTAGGTGAAAATAAAGATAGATTACACCCAAAACCTTGTTTCTATTGAGTGTGTGGCCACTATGAGCCGCCATTTCTTCCGTGTCTTGAAGAACATTGTACAGATGTTCTAAAAACTGTCGAGGCAGCGTTCCTCCATCGCACACCGAGTTTGATTGGGATCGGCTGGTTCCCCCGAGAGAGAAAGTAGAGAAATTGTTTTTCATTTTGGGAAAAATATCTTTTTCTTTCTTTTTGAGGGTTAGATTAAACGATTGGTGCTGTGCTTTTATCCGTATGGTAAAAAATGTACAGCCTGGAGACAGTTAGCGTAGCTTCTAATGGAGTCTGAAAACAGGGAAGTTGCTATCTTGACCCCGTCATAAGGTGAAATCGTTCACCAGATCTTCTAATGCTGATGTATGCATCTTGTTTCTATAATTTGTGCTAAACTTATAACTTAAGTTTGACTGGGGGTTACTTGGTGGACTATGTGACGGCCTGTTGCCGACTTTCAGCCTCAATGCTGAACTAAGCTGACATGGAACAGACTTATCAAGCACAGTTCAAAGTAGAAGATGATTCATTTTGACAAACAGCTGCAAATGGTCACTGACACAGAGAAGCTTAGACATCCATAAAAGAACCAAAAATATATATTTTGTAGAGCAGTGAGGTGCTTCACAAATACTCTGCTCTGATACTAGATCCAAACCACACAACCCTTCGTGTGCAGTTTGTAAACGTCCCTCGCCGAGACCTCGAGGGCGTCGGCCTGCCATACCCGAGGCTGCGGGTTCGCGGCCCGGTCAGAACAGTAACAACAATGACCAAGAGAGAGACAAGCTTGCTCCAAAATGGCTTACTGCCCCTTTAACTGGACAGTCCTCCTTTCTAGGACTTCCCTGGAGATTGATGAGGAAAGATTTATCGAGTCCACGTTGTGATCCTTGGGAATCCTCTGGGGAAGGCAAAAATGACGCTTGGAAAAAAAACAATTTTTCCCCATCAGGATTAACGCGCTCCACCACAGGAAGGACGTGACGATTCATTCAGGGCAACACACCCGGCCCGTAGAGGTCTCTTAGTGTGCGTGCCACACATGTACTCATCCGTGTGTTGAAAGCAGGGGAACGATGACTCATCTGACCATGTGTTTTTCCACTGCTCACCAGACCACCAGCTTTAAGTAATACAACCTGACCTATTGCAACTATAGAATCGCTCTCTTTTTAAAGATCGCTTGAGTATTGTTTCCTTCTTTGTACATTTTCACTTTGATTGTCTTTCTGTCCAGAGGCCTGTTGATATTGATCTCATTGAAGTCTTTGTTTGTGGGAGTCTATAACTTTCAAGTCAAAAGTCAAACTTGGAAGTTGTAGAGGGGGAAAAAAAACAAACCCTGTTTGACAGTTATCTCCCAACAAGAGGCAACAAGAAAGTACTAAAATTGTTTAAAAAACATGCACCAAATGAATGTAAGATAATGCAACAACAACCTTTGTCAATCAATAATTAAAGAAATAAAGATGACGTGATGAACCTATCTGAGAGTTTGCCTGTTTGTAGCTGCTGCATGTTGATTTTCATGACATAATGCAAATAAAATAAATGCAACCATATAATAAATCATTGATTGTAAATGATGGAAAAGATAATCCTTTAACTTTTCTTGATCAATTTCAAAGGATTGGATTGTGTGCCATTTATTATTTACAGTTAAAAAAATATTGGCATATGAGGTTCATTAAAAATTAATACAGCAATGCACATTATATGTTGTGGTCAGCCATCACACATTTGCTATATTGATTTTTGTGTAGAGGAAGAAGAGGAGTCTCCCAGCCTCCGTGACCTCTAAACTAAGATTCTGCAGTAGACTGAAATGTAGACGACCACAATTACACTGTTGTTATCAGCACAAGAGCGCACGCACACGCACACGCACGCACGCGCACACACACGCACACACACGCACACACACACACAAACACAGTGGAAGTCCAGGTCCTTTTTATAAACATCAGGACGTGCAGGCTTCTATGACTGAAATGCTTTATCCTAGGAAAAGGCAACTCAAGGGAAAATCTTGTGACCCTTTTTCAAATCGAATATGTGGGAAAACAGCGATGAAGGAGACAATATCAGTCACTTTGTCGTCTCATTTACCAGCAAAATAAATTGTTGGAAATCTGCACAAGATTAATGTCTCGTCTTCGTTGTCAAACTTCTGCACTGTGTTATTTGAGGCTTAAGTCCAATGCTGGAGTAATAACAAAAATGGGCTGCAGTTTTGGAAAATGTGGATAAAATTATGCATTAATCATCTTTGGACGGTTCCATCTGACAAAATAGTTGATCCTTAAAAAGACGGTGTGCTGGGCTTTAGTATGACACTGCTGAGATCATCACATGGTCAATTTAGCAGCTCTTCTTGTGTTTTAAAACATGTCACGGGATCTTTACAAATGCCATTGGGATTTTACATAATTAGCGGAAGGATTTTCTCTTTCAATTTGAAGACTCTTGACCTTCTTAGATACTGTATTGCTCTGACAAGGCCTCACACTCTTCCCTGTCACACATATTTAGAGTTTTACAGGTTTGTAGTGTTTGATGATGATGTTTCCCGATGAATCAAATGAAAAAACCCAAGTGGGAGTAATGTTACATTGTTGGGGCGGCAACACAGAGAATGTGCTGCTCATCACGGCCAAAACCAACCCGTCCCTGAAGTTCCATTGAGACTGAGAAAACCAGAAAACAGAGGCCTTTTATTATTATTTCATAGAAACTGGTGTTTTTTCCAGGCGTTTGTTTGCTGATGCGGAACACTTCTATCAATATATATAATCATCAATTCATTTCCTGATCAGAAAAGAGCGGCATAGCAGCAGTGTGTTACAGTTACGGGGCATTCAAGGGGTGGATTTATCAGTCTAATGATGGGACTTGTGTTTTTAGAACATCCCAGTGAAAGAAGACAAAGAGGACCCGAGGCCCTTGGGCAGCACGTGGAGAGATCACCAGGGGTCATGACAACAGATGTGCGATGACTACAAACAGTCAGTTATTGATCCACCGCCAGTTCCCTCACAATCAATACAGTAATATTAACCCCCCACCCCCCTACCCCCTTCTCTCCCCGCAGGCCAGTGAGGACCATGCTCCTCCAGCTCAGACAAACAGCTGTCCCCCCCCGGAGTTGATCGATTCATAATTCATATGACTGGACTGTGATTATGTCCATGTGCAAACATCTTGGTCAAACAGAGGCTCGGTGACAGTGTTCAGACATCAGCCCGCCCTGCTCTCCACTCCTCCTCACTGGAAATCCCTCCTCAGAAAGAAAAAGAAAAAACCCGACACACACTCTGTCTCTCTCTCTCTCTCTCACACACACACACTCTCTCTCTCTCTCTCTCTCTCTCACACACACACACACACTCTCTCTCTCTCTCTCTCTCTCTCTCACACACACACTCTGTCTCTCTCTCTCTCTCTCTCTCTCTCTCTCTCTCTCTCTCGCACACACACACACACACACACACTTCCTCACACCGCACAGATCTTCTGCTGTGGCCAGATGAAAACCGAACGGTGCCACAAACTCCTCTCGTGCCCCTGATCCCCGCCGACCCTCCGGGTTTCGGATGCGGTGATCTCATATCCAAACCCGGATGTGCTTCTCCCGCGGGGAGAGAGAGAGAGAGAGAGAGAGAGAGAGACAGAGAGAGAGAGACAGAGAGAGGGAGACAGAGAGAGGGAGAGAGACAGAGAGAGAGAGACAGAGAGAGGGAGCGGCGCGGCGGGGTCGAGGGAGGCGCGGACCGACAGGACGCGGAGGCGGCTGCCCCTCGAAGTGGGGGTTTTCTTCAGGGCTCGGCAGGAAGGAGAGGAGGGGGTCACGAGCAGAGCTGGAGCGGAGGAGAAGGACAAGGGAGATGGTGAAGTCTGCAATCCGCGCGTCCGCTGAACAGTTCATCACCGCAACTTCCCACCAGGTAGAGAGGAGCGAGCGCGCAGAGATGATACATGTTGCATGTCGCCTGTGCGTCATGTCGATGCTCCGTTTGTTTCTCTACATCACCGTTCTCCATCGATCACACACACACACACACACACACACACACACACACACACACACACACACACACACACACACACACACACCCATACACATACACACACACACACCCACACCCACACACACACACACACACACACACACACACACACACACACACACACACACACACCCATACAAACACACACACACACACACACCCACCCATACACACACACACACACAGACACACACACCCATACACACACACACACACACACACACACCCATACACACACACACACACACACACACACACACACACACACCCATACACACACCCATACACACACACACACACACACACACAAACACCCATACACACACACACACACACACCCATACACACACCCACACCCACACCCATACACACACCCACACCCACACACACACACACACACACACACATACACACCAATACACACACACACACACCCATACACACACACACACACACACACACACACACACACACACATACCCCCCCCCCCCCCCCCCCACACACACACACACACACATTCCCGGTGGTGTCGTCCTGGATGCTGTATCTGAGCCCCCTCCCCTCTCTCCCCTCTCTCCCCTCTCTTGTCCTGCAGACCTGCTGAGGTGGAGGTGCAGCTGTAGCCGGAGGAGATGCCGCTCCCCAAGGGGATGCTGCTCTGTCTGGGCCTTCTGCTGATGACTGCCGGTGGGATCATGGTCCTGTGCGTGGGCCTGCCCTACCAGTCCGCGCCGCTGTTTGTGGTCGGGGTGTTCCTGGGACTGGGGGGCATGGGCCTGCTGGTCATTGGCCTCTGCATGGCCATGAAGAATCTCCAGGTGGCGGTGCCCGGACACTTCCTACTGCACCCCCGCACCGGCACACGCTTCAGCCCAGAGCAGGCGCTGGCCATACAGAGGTACTCGTGCACAGATAAGAAAGATGCTTTAGACCCAGTTGATCGTGTTGTTATTAATACTTAGCCCTAAGAAGTTTGTGGGACAGCATGTAGTGGTGGTTCAGGACCCCTCAGTGGTGTCACAGGATACATGCAGGGATATATGGGATATAAAAGACACTGTAGTGCGTCATTGCATCACTTTTTCTGACCTTTGCTTTTTTCACATGAAATACTGGATAGTTCCACATTCTTCAGGCCTCTAACAAGTACGCAAACAGACACGTGAAAGCACAATTTCAAGGTGTCAAGGGTCAACGCAACCGTACAGCCCCGCCGGAGGCTGCATGAAAAAGGTTGGAAACGCTTGCATGTAGGACAACAGACAAAAGCGGCCTCCTTTCACACATTCAAAGCAAGTAACTCTTCAGTCTTCCCCTGTGTTGTTCTATATAAAGACACACACACACACGGGGCCAAATGCCAGGACTCACCATCCAGAGAGACGAACTGACTCACACTGTTGTTGTGGTCGAACAGAGCATCACATGTTGGTTCCAGTGTTCCGAGTTTGACAAAGAGCAGGGAAGTTCTCCAAGCGACTTGACAAACACCGTGACACAGTGATTAAGGAGAAGCAGCAGATTTTCTGATTGTGGACCGATTACAGAAGTAGGTCATGGAGGAGAAAAGAGCAGACTCCCCCTGGCATTGTCTGAGGCTATCTGCGATAGCCTGCGAAATTTAAACAAGAGGTGCTCTGCTCATTGTTCAGCGCTCGGGGGAAGAGAGAAGCCAGGGACTGTTTCCATCATCGAGGCTTTTTCTTCCTCCACACACACTGAGCTGAACTTGACGAATGAGCGCTACCTTCAAGGCTGAACCATCTCTTAACTGTGAGGCTCAGAAAGTGGAAAAAACACAATATTGGATGTTTGATTCTAGGCATTACAAATTACGAAATTAAATCACCAACAGGGAAGTAACGTTTGTAAACAGCTGAGAGAGTGATCACAACTGTCAGAAGACTGTTTTAAAATACAGGAAGGATGGAAGAAGTGAGGAAGCACCGAAGTGAGGTGAGGTTGTAGCAGCCTGATAATCCGCCGGTCAGGTTTACTTCACTCCGTTCATTGCTGCAGTAGTAGTTGCTAGGAGCTGTTGAGAAATATTAAAATATTGTGATTACTAAATGAAAGTCTGTGCCAGTCTCGTAAACACTTCTCACCAATTTCTCTGTCGTTATTCCTCATGAATGTAGATTGGTAGCTAGCGAGTTGGGAAGATGAGATCCACATTTTTAATGGGGGGGGGGGGTTGCATCTTCCGACTCGAGTTCCGAGATTATAATGGAACAGATACCGAAAAGATTTGTAGTGTAAGTTAATGCGTGATCACACTCCTACACTGATTTTAGCAACTTCTCTTTGCTTCTCCTGCCTGCTCCCATCAAGGAGGTTGGACCGAATCCGTCGGGAGATGTCGGAGGACTCCGTCAGCCCGAGACCGGAGCCCGAACCCTCCCTCCCATCCACCCCGCCGCCCTGGACTATGGAGCCGCCTCCGTCCTACGACACGGTGATGAAGAGCCAGGAGCACGGCGAGCGGCTGTGACCTCCGGTCGGACGTCTTTACTTTGTGCCTTTTGACTTCAGTTTGTCGGTGAGAGCCCACAACGAACAATCGGTGCTGTCGGTGAACTCGGCCTCTTGTGTGCCTTAAAGCAGCCGCGCCGATCCCCAGACACAAGCCATGGAGCAAGAAGAGACTGCAGCTGGTCAGAGACTCACAAACTGTGCCACGGTGTGGTCTGCATGTCTACTACACGCGATTGTTGTGAATGTGCGTGAAAAGAATTGTAATGATCACCACAACTGCTTCACTCTCCACTGAGCTCCTGTCTTCAGATGAGCATTATGTGCATTTTACAACAACATTCAAGAGCATCGCGCCAACGGACCGGCTGCGAGCCTCCTGACGCCTCGCGACGAGTGACTTCATGTGACCTGCTACTGTGTGCGCGCAGCACTCTTCGTCACACGCGATCAGAACCTTCCTCAAGGCTCCTCTTTGTATCCGCACTCTTTCCCGTCTCAACGTTGCCCACGGGTTCCTCGACAGCTTACCATCAATGCAAAGTGCCTTAACCAGTGACGGCAGAATGTGTTATTTATCCTTCAGCTTTATATCCAGTATTTTGCATTGTGTCCACTGTTTTGAGTTGTGACGTTACTATAAACTTGTGTTAAGGAATGGCCAGTGATGGTGGATTGAGTGGATCGTTTATTTTAAAAACTCTTTTTCAAACTAAGAAAACATAAAAAACACTCCTTCAACTGCAGTTCAGAAACTGAGTTGCGAGTCTCCTTTTTTGCCTGCAGCTCGGGGCAAGGTGACCTATTAGGTACACACACACACACACACACACACACACACACACACACACACACACACACACACACCTGCAATTGTATACCTGACCTGGCCCGGCTGTCTGCAGGCTGTAATGAGCAGCAGAGCAGAGAGTCTCCACCTTCACCTTCAAGCCCCGACACACACACACACACGCAACAAAACAAAATCTTTTTTCTCACTGTGGCCGTCGGCAGCAGTGCTTGTGGCGATGGTGGAGGGGAAACCGTATCGCTACGGGCTGATAGTGGCCGGCCTGTGTGTGGCGGCCGTCGGCCTCTTCATCATGACCCGGGAGCGGCCGCACGTCTACGCCACAATGTGCGTCCTGGGCGTCACCATGGTGTGTGTCGGGACCGTGTGGAGCCTGTGCCAGTGTTATCCCAAGGTAGATGCACACTGTGCGTGAGAAAGAAAGAAAAAGTGTGTCATTGCTGTCATGGCAAGAATGGATCTGTTAACTGTGAATGTGTGTGTGTGTGTGTGTGTGTGTGTGTGTGTTTCAGGTCGTTTTGGCTGCTCAAATTCAGGAGAGAAGTCTAGAGGATCTAGTGTGTACTTCAGCCGGAGCAAACGACGAAAGGTACCGTCACACACATTCACAGACACACACTGTCCTAATGGCCCGTAGACAAGTGGGTGTTGTTATTTATCCTGTAGTCTGTCGGTGGTGTATCTCGGCCAGCTGAGCGGCCACCATCAAGTGGGCGAACATGGCAACAGCAGCAGTGTAATGTGTCTGAGGGGGGGGGGGGGGGGATACTAATTTTATGATTACAGGGAAATGAATGGTGAGGTAATGACAGCGGAGCAGAGGAGCGACAGTGTCCTGAGGGTTGTATCTCAAAGGGACAGGTTACTCCGGAACATAAGGGCGGAGACGGTGAATAGTTAATGCCTTCAACCCCTTTGATTGAGTGGTTTTCAAACTTTTTCTGCCAGGCCCCCCTTCAAAAGCCCAAAAAATGTCATGCCCCCACCACCACCACTACACCCACTTCCTTTTTTTTTCATTCAATCATTAACAGTGATGAAGGAGGAAACTCATAAAAAAGGATCCACATTTAATTTCAGTGGAATAAAGGTCAGCACAACAGTATCATTAAAGTATTCTTGGTTTATTTTCCCCACATAAATCATATTCAGTCAACTTAGTTCCACTCCATATTCTTCCCCTACTCATCCACGCCCCCTCTGCAGTGGCTCCGTGCCTCCCGAGGGGAGGGGGGCCCACCCCCCCGGTTTTATGAACTCAATGCACTATTAAAGCACTTGAGCCTTAATGTCGTGGCCATGCGGGTTGAAACGGAAGTTTAGACCACACAGCTCCTCCGTGTGAGCGTCAGATAGATAAAGACGTGCCTGCTCAGCAAAACCCTGCCTCAGATTTTTTTTTTAAGTAAGGAAATTAGGACAAAAGGATGGAGCCAGAATTCTATTTACATCTCTCCCCCTGCACCGCCTTTCTTGATTAAATTTTAGGCATCCTGACGCTGTGCCACTTTTCTGCGAGCAAAAGTCGAATAGCAGCAGACTTCTCCCCGACGCCCAGATGAGCCAGTGTCACAGCAGCTGTCCCACACTGCAGCTGGTCTGAGGCGTTGCAGGCTACCACACCGACGAGAGGAGGCTCCTCTGTTTCAACACGTCTTTATAACCTGGGACTGAATGACAACATCACTCACACTGTGTGCTCTTTGAATTTGTACATATAAGGGAAGTAAGTGATTCTACGGGGGGGGGCGCAATATTGTAGCAATTTCATGTGTGTGTGTGTCTGTGTGCGTGCGTGTCGTTTTGTGTAACTTACTCAATCCGGGTGTGTGTGTGTGTGTGTAAAAGTATCTGCAAATGCGAGCTGAGATTTGCGAATCCGTTCAGGAATGTGCAAATGTGTATTCAGAATTCAGCCCCACGTGATTCTATATCATCCGATTTGCACCGCTTTGTGTCATCGTGGAGTGCTTAAAGATTCCAATAAGGAATTTTAAGACTCAAGAATTCTCTGCTTTGCATAATAATTTGTAATGTATGGTATTTTGAGGCCCTGTGATGGACTGGCCACCTGTCTGGGGTGTACCCCGCCTCTCGCCCAATGTCAGCTGGGATTGGCTCCAGTTTCACGTGACCCTCAGATTACAAGCGGTTTAGATAATGGATGGATGGATTGTATTTTGACAATTAAATACTTATGAATCATTAAAAGTATCAATGCTCATTTTCCCCCTATGAATTTGCAAATGTCTTACATTTCAAAAGTGGAACTGTCACACACAAGATGCCTCAGATACAGAATGAACGGTGGAGGTTTGTGTTCCCGCATCACATTTGTATACGTTGCATATTGGACCATAATCAGCTCCAAACTAGATAAAATTCAGATTTAAAAGTGAAGCCAGACAACTTTCCCCCTTCAGCAGACGACACACTCTTCACACACAGCACTCTGCACAGTGACGTTAAAGCAGAGCAGCGAAGTAACAAGAGGAAAAGCACATTTTCGAGTCGAGGAGAATGCAAATAAAATTGCACGGTAGTTCCAGAAGATGGCAATATTTACTATATGAAAGAGAGAGTGATATCCTCAGGGCGACAGTGGGCGACTCTCCATGTCTATCACCAGTAGACCGCTGTCCTCTGCAGAGGTGTGTTCGTTCTCACTGTACAGATACACCAGGATTTGCCAGGTTGTAATTATTTCAGAGCAAACCACCAAGGTGCCAGAGGGATTGCACTTGGATTGGTTTATCACGTGCCAAAATGCGTCCATAATTAATCAAGAGAGTAAGTACAACCCTTTTGATCCATGTACCTGGGGCAGTGACCCTCCCCCCCTATATGGTTGTGCAGCTTTTCCACACTGAAGAGCCACTCTCTCATTGGGAAGAATGTCTTCGCCCCGCACAACGATGCACTGGCACAGTGACACTACTGAGTGAGCTCAGTCCAAGATAACCTCGATGACACCATCAGCGTTACATCAGGTAACTGTCTCCTCCGGCTGAGGCGAGGAAGATTCATGACGATGAGTAGACTGATGTGCATGTGCCAAGTTTGTCTTCATAACTATATATTTTATTTCTGATTCTAACTGAGATCCACACACAGTAGCTCTGCAAATATAAGACCGACCATGCAGCATGTGTTTAAGAATATCAACTTGCACTTGCATGCATAACTGACATGGAAGTGCCCAGCGTCAACAAATCAACTTGAACCGAGGGGAAGAGGTTTTTTCTCAGATTGACTTGTTTTGTTTTTTCGGGTGGGGGAGCATGAAACATGACTCCTCCGCACTAAAGAGGTGTTTTTAATGGAGGAGAATCATTCGATACAAAAGCGGTGGCGTGAGCCCCGGAGACGTCACCAGTCCCCGCCTTGAATTATAACAATCAATTGTTCGACGTCTCTTTTTTCTTTTTCTTTTTTTCTTTCTCCCAAAAATCCGAATCGATGGCTGGAGGATTGTCTGGGCGCGAGACGCAGATGGACGCGCGGGACACCACAACATCTGGACTCCTCAGACAGAAATAATAATTTAAAAAAAAACTCTCATTGGTAAAAATTGAGTTAATAGTTTTCCCAATCATTGTTTTTGGGTGGAAACAGTCCTGGAGGTGAGAAGAATGCGGCGCACCTCTCCGTGGGTTGGCTGGGCGCTGTGTCTGTGCGCGTCTTTGGCCGTGAGCGCGCAGGACTACATCGAGGAGGACGAGCTGGTCCTGGATCCGGTCCGGGACGACGGGACTCGACCTGAGTCCGGAGCCGAGTTCCTCAGGTGCAACAAGGTGAGAACTGTGCCAGAGGCGCTGGAGCGCGCGTCTTCTCCGGAGCGCCAACGGCGCGTTATGGCGCCTGTTCCGGAGTAAGGCGGCAAGTTTTAGGTCTCCATCTCTTTACTGTCACTGTTCTGATTCGGCTATTTTTTTCAATGACGGGTCTTCATCATTTCATAATAAGCATGAATTCTTGATGCTTTGTAGCTGTTCAAGCATTTAAATATCTGCCGATTGGTTGATCCAGAAACACATTTATCATTATTTATCCATTAACATTAGGACAACGCTATTATGTATATTACGTGTCCAGAAAGGGGAAATGAATAATAAAAAGAACACCTGTACCCATCGTTCTCTCTGGCTGTGCCTGCAGGCAGCATGGCGCATGCCCGGTCAGTACCTGGTCATGCTGCGTCAGGGGGCGCACGAGTCCCACGTTCAGAGGACCATCACGCGGCTGAGGGCCAGGGCGGCCAGGAGGGGCCACCTGCCGGAGGTCCTGCAGACCTACTCTGGAGCTCTGCGTGGCTTCCTGGTCAAGATGAGCAGTGACGTCCTTCACCTGGTAACCTGCTTCACCATGTTGCCCTGGTCAGGGTTACAGGTCTGGGGTTAAGCGGCGGCGATAACAGAGAGAGTGGTTTAACTTTGTGGTAAATGTAACAACACTAACCATAGCTCATCATACCAACAAAAATGTTGTACGTTTTTAATTCTTCATTGTGGATGGGGCCTGGTTTATTTGATGCCGCTCAATGTGGAATAAGAAAATACATTTCTTTTTCATTTTACTGTAAAGTAAAAAGGAGAGATTGTTAGAATCAGCCATGTTACAGAGTAAGAGATTTTCTCACTGCTTAGTGAGATATAATAAGGTGATATTGTATAAGGGCTAGTAGCCCCCCCGCCCCCCCAGAAGATCTGAAGGAATGAATAGGCGTGTGTATGTAATTAGAAGTCTCACCCTGAAACACTCAAAAGAAACAGCCCAGAAGTTCTTGAATCAATCCTCAAACTGACATTAGACATTAGTCTGTTAGGGCAGGGTTAGTCATTTAATTGTAACGCTGTTATAACACCTCACAAATATGTCATAAGCTATACTGAGATACACAGTTGTACATCCTCCACATAGTAATCTACATGCCCTAAAGATAGTTTGTATGTGGTGAATAGAAGAGGACCCAGGATAGATCCCTGTGGAATCCCACAGAAAGTACAACAAAACCATCATTCAGTCGAATGTAGCTTTTCAGACGGTTGACCCCTGTCAGACAACCTCTGTGATTGAAATACACAAATATAATATGAAAAAAAATCCAAAGTGGATTGACAGCTTCATCATTTTTCAATCAGCTTCCTGTGCAGGCTTTTATGTCCTTGCCTCAGACTCACAATCAACTTTGATTGTGTGCCTGTCAGGCTGTGAAGCTCCCCCATGTGCAGTACATTGAGGAGGATTCGTCCATCTTTGCTCAGAGCGCCCCCTGGAACCTTCAGAGGCTACTGCAGCCTCACGGAGGCACCTCTGAGAACGGAACATATAAACCTCCCAGTGAGTTTGTCTCTGCAGCCGTCTCTTGGACACACACTTACACATACACACACCTGAAGTAATAATAACCCAAATCTGCACACCGTCCGTCCGTCCGTCCTCTGCAGATGATGGAGGGATGGCTGAGGTGTATCTGATGGATGGTCACGTTCAGAGTTCTCACAGAGAGGTTCAGGGACGAGTGCTCATCACAGACTTCAACAACGTCCCAGAGGAGGATGGAGTCAGAGTTCACCGACAGGTTACACACACACACATGCACTGAAGAAACACGTGCACATCACACTCGCAGATCGGACTTTCCACCAACCCCTCTCTCCTCTATAGGCCAGTCAGTGTGACAGTCACGGCACACACATTGCTGGGGTTGTGAGTGGCTTGGATTCTGGTGTTGCTCGAGGCGCTGGGGTCAAGCTGGTCCGTGTGCTCAACTGTCAGGGGAAAGGGACCGTGTCAGGAGCTCTGGCGGGTAGGACTCCCTCTGAGGAAGATACACACCTTCATTAAGCTTTGGAAACGGAGCTGCTGTTACGTGCAATCAATATTCCATTATGCAAAAGGGAGGGCCACAACTTCTGTGGTGACAGAGGTTGTATTTCTTCACTGATCACCCTCCTCCTGTTTCACTAAGGTCTGGAGTACATCCGGGCGTCTCTACAGGCCCGTCCGGCAGGGGCAGTGGTCGTCCTGCTGCCTTTCATCGGTGGCTTGAGTCGCTCGTTAAACGCAGCCTGTCGAGACATGGTGGCCAACGGAGCCGTGGTCATCGCCGCTGCGGGGAATTACAGAGACGACGCCTGCCTCTACTCGCCTGCCTCCGAGCCTGAGGTTATGTAACGCTTTAAAGAACAAAGTGGTGCAATTTTCACACTTGCCATGATCTGACACACGACCTTTACCACAACTGTGTGTGTGTGTGTGTGTGTGTGTGTGTGTGTGTGTGTGTGTGTGTGTGTGTGTGTGTGTGTGTGTGTGTGTGTGTGTGTGTGCAGGTCATCACAGTGGGGGCAGTTAATGCAGCGGACCAGCTCATGTCACAGGGAGCAGGCGGCACCAACGTCGGCCGCTGCGTTGATTTTTTTGCACCGGGAGATGACATAGTTAGTGCCAGCAGTGACTGCAGCACCTGCTTTACCACCAGAGGGGGGACCTCACAGGCTGCTGCCCATGCTGCAGGTACACACGCACACAAACACACCTTAAGTGACGACGAGGCAATACATGCATGTGGCTGCAGTGAGTGCTTTACGTTTTGGTTTGTGTATGTAGGTGTAGCAGCAGTGATCCTGTCCTCCAATCAGAACGTGTCCCCGGTGCAGGTCCTGCAGACGATGCTGCGTTACTCCATCAGCAACACGATCAACCTCCTCTCTCTGTCTGACACGCATCGCCTCGTTACTCCAAACCTGGTCGCGGCCATGCCTCCTGCAGACAGCCCAGCAAGTCAGTGACTCTCAAAAAACAACAGACACAAAGTACACACATAAAACTCCCCAATGTGGAGATATTTTCATCATAATGTGTGTGCAGATGGGGAGCTTCTGTGTCGGTCCGTATGGTCAGAGAGGTCGGGGGTCGCGGGCACAGACGTGGCCATCAGTCGCTGTCGTCGGGGTGAGGAGATGATGGGTTGCAGCAGCTACGCTCCTGATGGCGTCGGCGTGGGAGAAACAATCGCCGTGAGTTCACACAGATCATCATCTCTAAAACACCTGACAAAAGACAAAAGCCACCAGATGCTGATGAACCTCCATGTCTGTGTTCAAGACGCACAGCGAGTGGATGGAGTGTGTTGCCTACAATGGTGCGAGGGGCAGAGGTGTGTACGCTGTGGCCCGTTGCTGTGTGACAGGCGGTCTGCGGTGCCAGGCCCGTGCCAGTCCTGAGCCCGGGAGAGATGCCGAGTGTGTGGACCGACAGCACCACTTGACCGGTAAGTCACATCTGCTGGAGTCAAGATGATGCAGAGAAATCTGTCTGACTGCAGTTGCGGTTTTTGGTGAGTGGAGTTTGAAGGAAATAGTTAAACATTTTAGGAACCACATTTATTAACGCTTTTGCTGGGAAGATCGATACTACTCTCGTATCTGTATGCTACATATGGAACTATGGCAAAGGGATGCTTAGACTAGAGCTCGAGCGATATGGATTTTTGGGGGGCCGATTCCCAAACCGGTAACGTTTGATACCAATATATTGGCCAATATATATACACACAGTATATATATTATTTAAAAAACATGGCACAACACAAATACAACCAAAAACTGTATATAGAACTTGAATTAGTATTTTTTTTTAAATTAAATGTAAACATAAATTCATATCTTTTATTAATTGTATATTCTGTGAAATAAATTTTTATATCTGCAAAAAATAATGCAGATGCTGATACAGTACGACTTTGAAAGGCTCGTGACGGCCGATGTTGTCGACCTACTGACATATCAGTCTCAGCACAGAAATAGTAAACAACAATCACAACACATGTTGTTGCGACACTTTGTTTATGAATTGATTAAATATACAAAATATGAGCTTAAAAGGTGCTAGTATACGAACGATGTTACCTTTGGACAGAGCCTGGTGAGCTGTGTGCCCGTTTTCAGTCTTTATGCTAAGTTAAGGCGAATTATACCTTCAGCTTCATATTTTATTAAGCTTCTCATCCAGCCCCTGGCAAGAGAGCGAATGAGCATATTTCTAACTAACCTCTCCTTTGGAGCAAAAAAGATATTGAACTCAAGTACCATACTGTATATAAGCTGCCCTTTAAACCAAGTACACGCTATTTATGTGGCTGCATTTAGAACATCAAGGCCAATTATATCAGTTACCATGGCAATCAGCCGGAAAGGAAAATAATCTCCCCATGCCATCATTATTCAAAACTGAGTGTGTGGTATTTCGAGCTTTCAGTGTTATTTTGCAACATATTCTCCTGCTCCTTCCTCTCTAGGTTGCACCTCTTGGTCCCCAGCTGAGGTCTCATCCAACTCCCGTCCACATCTCGGTGACCGGAAGCGCTGCGCTGCGAAAGACGGGGTAACGTCACACGCCGTGTGCTGCCAGGCTCCATCTCTGGAGTGCCGCCTGTTGGAGAACATATCAGCTGACGAAGACGGCGTGAGTAAATTTAAGGGCGAAGTGAAGAAACGTCTTCCGAACGACCACGTCCTCAGCTTTACCCTTCGCCATCTCTGCTGTTTTCTTGCCAGGTGGAGGTGTCCTGTCCCTCTGGCTGGACTCTGTCCGACTGTAGCGCCGTCTCCCGGGGCTCCGCTGTCTTGGGGCCGGTCGCTAAGGGCAACAGTTGCAGTGTCCGCGGTGCCACAGCGGCTGATGGGGCAGCAAGCGTCGCTGTCTGCTGTCGCGTCCTGCCACCGGAGCAGCCCGCCACCGCTCCACGATGATCTGCTCTCACACCGCTGTGACGTAAAAACAGCTTTCGCAGTTTGTTGTCCGATAGTGTCGGTGTCTTCGTCTCTCGTCAGCCGTGATGTCCCTGACTCCTGAATACACCTCAACATCCATCATCCACGTGTGAAGCTCTTGGTGTTCCAGTTGTAGGATTAGGTCAAAATATGCTCCAGTATCACGTCGCCTCATGTTTGTCAGCCACATTTAAACCACATTCCGTACACCGTTAGTAAAATGCAACCAGATATTTTTGTAACTTTTTACAAAACAAGGATAATAAAAAAAAAATTCCCAACATGTTATTTTTCTTTGTTTTGTTTTTTTTAGATAATAATGTACTGCTCTTTACAAACCGACAAGCTGAACAGATGGATTTAAGTGGTGGCTCTATCATATACAGGACAGGTTATAGTTCTTAAGACTTGGCACAGTTATATTGTGAATATGATAGTCATAGTTGGAGAAGATCAGGCGTCACACCCTGGCTCTGTTCAATTCAGAGTCAGCATGGACAGTACCAGGACCTTGACAGCGAAGCAGCTAAATGCAACTTCACCATGCTTACACTATGGAAACCTGTGTATCTTAGAAATGCGTCAGCGGACTGTGTGTTTTGGGCTCTGACTGTAGGTAGAGGACGACGGCAGCAGCAGTAATCAGCCTGATTAGCTGCCTGCTTAATTAACGTGTTCCTCTGTGCTCACTTTGATTTGCATCTAGTGTGTGACAGCATGTGCACACGAAACAAGGGAACTAGCTTTAGTTTTAAGGTGACCCTTCCGCTTCCTGCTCAAATCATTGAGAAAACCAAACACATTCGTCTGTCCAGTGAACTGAACTGCATCAAAGTGACACTGGAGTCCACAGGTCTAATTTCAAAGAAATGGGAAAAAAATAAATAAATAAATAAATAAAAAAATAAAAAAAAAAGAAGGCTGTCACGCTAGGCTCCAGTCCTGGTTGTTACTGATTCACACAGATGGATGACTTCAGTGGGGGAGCACCACGGGGACATCCATCTAACACTGCCAGCTGTGGTGCACTGATGAGTGGAATGAAGTTGTGATTGCGATAGAGAACCTGATTAAAGCGACGTGGATGCAACTGATTCATGACAGATGCCTCGTCCGTGAATGGATCACTTTCTGACAACATAAACAGGAAGTGTACATGAACTCATCAGGTGGAGCTCACTCGTGTAATGTGTTGTCAGCAGAATGATAATAGCAGTCAACATATGAAAGCTCAAATACTATTTGAGGCCTTTATGAGGTAAAGCGGTGAATAATGTGACTGTACACATACATGAAAACAATGTTTACAAAAGGTTGTGCATTCCAGTTTATTTTATATCAAATTTCCCCCTTAATCAAACTCTGATGTACAAATTAAAACGGAGTTTTAACATGCATTACAGAATCCTGTGATGGTGAATTTCTCAAAGTTGAATGACAGTAAAAACCCGTACAGATGCCAATCCCGACCCACGCACGTACCCAATCCCTCCCTGCATCCCAGGATTAAAATAAAAATTTGTTTCGTTCCCTCTTTTATTTTCACATAGTTGAAGGGGGCAACCGAGAGACTTTCAGCTCAATGTGACTCTTGATGCCGTGGCCACGTATCACGGCCGCAAGCAGCTCCGTCAGACGGCACGTGACCAGCCACAGAGAAGGGGCGTATGTTTGTGACAGGAAGTGCTAATGACCAAACTACACGGCAAACAACGCAGGGGGAGGGTTTGGTTTTTTTTCCTCTCTCTGTCACACAGAAAAAGACAAACTTCACTACTTACTGCCACACATGCAAACGTGCCGGAGAGCACGACGTGACATTCACATCAAGTGAGACAGAGAGAGGAGCGCGAGAGAGAGAGAGGAGAGAAATGGAGTAATGAGCCTCAGTCGATTGATCACGTGACGGCTCTCGACAGAAAAACTGTTTTTGCAAGATCGCTTCGTAGGTCCTCACACTGTAAACATTGACCCGTTAAAGCTGAGAGCTGATCTGATAATCAAGTTTAGGCTCATGTCTTCAGACAAATCCGAGTGAAAGTGTGGCTTCCTCAAAACTATCGAGCGTGAATCGGTATCTGCAAAGTGTCTCCACGTGAGAGCAGAGTCAAAAGAAGCAGCATTTCACTTTCACCCAAAACTTAAGTCCTGTCACCTTAACCCTGTTTTAATAGGATGAAACCTACAACCCCGCACACTCCCCCCCCGAACACACACACACACACACACACACACACACACACACACACACACACACACACACACACACACACACACACACACACACACACACACACACACACACACACACACACACACACACACACACACACACACACACACACACACAGGATCACCAACCAACAGTTACATTCCTACAGTCCCTCGTCACAACACACATGGGAACATTTCCCCTGTGTTAATCCGGGACCAATGGGGATGGAAAAGCCCTGTTGCCTTCCTGCAGCGAGACTATTTGGTGTCACGGTGAGGATAAGTGGAGAAGACGTGAACACACATCCTCAGAGATGTGACGGTACAGTGTCACAGGTTGGACGAGGGTGGGTGGGTGGGTGGGGGGAGAGAGAGAAAGAGAGAGTCAGAGAAAGAGAGAAATCGGGAGGTTAAGGCACTTCAAGTCTCCCGATGATTTGGGTGGCGACGGCGAATACACGGGTGTTGTTCTTGAGTGAAACGCGAGCTACATGTGGGTTCGTTTCGACAGCAACAAAAAGGCAAAAGCAAAAAAAAAATCAAACCTGATAAAGCAGAGGTAACAGTGAGGCGAGGAGGACCTGTCATTTGTGATTGTGAGTGAAGTGAATGCGTGACACACGCTTGCATGTTTTTCCACAAGAACATTTGTGTGTTTTTCTTTGTGTGTTTGTGTGTGTGTATGTATGTATGCATGTGTTTGTATGTGTGTGTGTGTAACCTTGGCACCTAAAAGTAAAACATGCTCCTGAGCTCCCACTCAGTTGGCACTGATGGCCCACCACGGCTGATCTGTGCACTTCCAGGTCAGCGGGTTTTGCATAAGGCTTGAGTCCCTAAACATCCTCACCAGTATTCAATCCATCCAGAGTCAAAGAAAAAGTGGCAAAGACACTAAAACACAGCAATGAGAGGAATAAAAATCCAGCACATGAGGAGGCTGCTGCCTGTCAGCGAGAAGAAGGAGTTGAGGGAGAGTGCTGACCTTTGCACTGCTCATTTTAAGATCTGCTGAGGGCCTGCATCTGTCCCCGTTTTCGAGGACAGTACCGTCACTGTACTGCGTCCCCATGGTGACACTGTGGTCACCAGGGGTCAAAGGGTTAGGTCACAGGCAAAGTGGCTCGCTATCAGGGCTTCCATGTGTCTGCGTGAGTGGCACTGAAAACACAAGTTGTTAAAAAGCAGAAGAAGAGGTGGGCATGAGCGTGCGGAGGCTCCAGAGGAACTGACCTGCGCTGCTGCACGTCACACTGGACTGGGCTGGTCTATAAAGTGCATGCTGAACCCAACCCCCGCCCAGGTGCCCCTGTGTGAAGGTGTTCCTGTTCAAGTGCACGCGCGTGCGTGTGTGACTGCAAGTTCCTCTACAGCGACTAACGTGACCTCTCGCAGTTTGCATGGCCGTGGAAAAGCCGCACAGGAGACTTTAAAATATTATCTTACACTGGAAATTACATCTATGGAACAAATCTTTACAATATGAATATGTCTGTGTAGATACATTGGCAAATATGAGCAGAAAATTGTTAAAACACAACCAAAACCCATCCTACAGCTTGCTGTCATTCTGAGTGAATGAATGAATAAAAGGATAAACTGAAGTCATCCGTGATTGTGGAGGGTTTTTTTGCACTTCTCACCGTTATCAACTCTGCTGCCCTTAATGATAATGCATCTCCATCATCGCCTTGGCGGCTCTGAAAGGAAGTAATTCATGATTTATTCATAGCTCCTTCGTTGCCGTAGTGGCCGAGAGACTAAGTGTTCTGATTGGCATGTTGTGGAGTCCTAAATGTCCCGACCAATCAGAGGCGAAGTGCAGCCCCTCGACTGGCTGCCCGGAGCTGTGCCGCCTCTCTCCTTGGAGGGGTCCTGCTGGTTCGAGGAGCTTATGGGTCAACATCTTCCAGATCGCTCTTCGAATCGCCGAGCATCATGGGAGACTCTGACCCCTGGGACAGAGACAAGTGGACATTCAGTACGAAGACAGAGACATATGATTTTTTTGTGAGAATAAATGACCAAAATGTGAAACATCTATGTGCCAGGCAGTAACAGTGAGATTGTAATTTGCAGGATTCATGCCTGTGCCAGAACTAGTCTGACGCTCTTGAGTCGTGTGGGCAACCTGACAGGCTCAGCAGGAGTCGGCGAAGAATGGAGCAACTGTGGGAGGTAACAACCTGCCTTTATAGCTCCTGACAGGCACCAGTGAGATGTTCCACTTTTTTCTCTGTGTGAACTGAGCCTGTGTTGTTGTAACGCAATGACTCACGAAATCCACCCACTGTGCTGAGCAGCGGTAGGGGCTGTGTCTGAGGGCTACCTGTCGGAGGCTGCGGTCGGCGTTCTCGTTTGCTGGACTGCCATCAGAGCCATTACTGCTGCCAGACTGCTCCTTCTCGTTTAACAACGCTGTGGCGTAGGCCAGGGTATCCTGCAGAGTTTGACACACACACACACACACACACACACACACACACACACACACACACACACACACACACACACACACACACACACACACACACACACACACACACACACACACACACACACACACACACACACACACACACACACACACACACACACACACACACACACACACACACACACACACACACACACACACACACACAATGTAGTTAGATTGAGAGCAGAAAGGAAAAATTAACAGCAGGTACAGGTGAGTCTGTGCGATTGATTACTGGTGTTGCTGAAACTCGATGTGGTCATATAATAGTGATACACAATGTTATCACAGTGTATCTGTGTGTGTGTGTGCGTGTGTGTACCTGTGCAGAGATGGTGCGCTGGAAGGTTTTGTTGGTGGATGTCTCATTGGAGACGTTGCTCTGTGGGGTCCAGTAATGTTCCGTCATCTGAGGGAATATCATCAAAAGCACATTGAGCACAGAGGAATGAGTAAATAGTCTTTATCTTTATCTGCAATTTTCAGGAGGCATGTGGAAGGATTGTGGAGTCGCTCCAGTAATATGAAAAAAAGATGGAACTGCTGGTAGCTACGGGCATGTCTTAAGTATGACAACATTAAGACGGTTAGTGTGCATGATAAAATTATAGCTTCAACTATATCAGAAATGGAGATTATTTCAATGCCACTGAGGAATTTTCTCACTTGAAAAGCTACTCAGGCTCTTCTCTTGAGAGGCACATGGTTTTGCAGTGTTTCCCCTTGGTTTTCTGGTTTTTGAGGGGGGGGGGGTTTGGTTAGGTTTAACAAATCACGTTACGTTTCATACACAATCTTTTATACAGGAATGGGGAATAAGGTGTATAAGGAAAGTGACCTTAAATGACTTCTGCTTGGCATTATATGTAAAATACAAAAAAAAAAAATTCAGGGGGGGCGGGGCTCCTGTTGGAGGGGCGGCCCCCCCCCACCCAATTCAATGGTAGGGAAACACTGGTTTTGAATGTGGAACATGACAGGTAGTGAAGTTCATCTATAAGGGGCCGTGGGAGGTACGTCCGATTAAAAAGGTGGAGATTGGAATCACTGATTTGGGTTTAAGACGTTGACCATGAACCCACAACCTCCCTGGTCTGATGTCATGGCATCTTTACTCCAGTAAATCATTCCCCATCTTTCTCTTCCCTTGGGTTGAACAAACATATATAATCCTGTGATATATGACATGACACAGTCTTTTATGAGCTTGCCTTTTTCTGTAGCCACTGCACTGCCCAGCTCCAGTGACCAGACAAGTCCTTGAAGTAATCCTTGGCTGGAGGACACCTGGCGGGAAAATGAAAAGAAGGTTCAGAATTATGTTTCCTTGTAAATCTGTCAAATTTTTTTTTTATAAAAGAATCACTGTCAATGAGCGCACTGTGCGCAACCAAGACCTCTGACCCTTACACTGTATGTACTCACTTCTGGGCTAATGTAACCAGGAACTTGACGCACTGGTAGCAGCGTCTGCTGTCCATGTTGTTGCTCTGGTGCATCAAGGCTGGAAGAAAGAAAGAGCAAGCGCTCGGTTAGGGTTCATATTTTCATGGAAAATTTCAAATATGCATAAAAACTGATGATGTTGCAACGTAGCATGGTAGTCTATCTCTGTTATAGTCCAATAAAGTGTCAGCTGAGGGCATCAGATTAAAGCAACAACAACAACAACAACAACAACAACAACAACAACAACAACAACAACAACATCAATAAATGAAGACATACCTAACAGGCCTTTCTCTGACTCAAAAGCATACTTGAGTCTCTGGGATTGCAGAGGGTCTTCCATGACCTGTGGTGAAAGATTTCACCGGGGTTAGAAACGACGATCATAATAGGGATCATGCAACAATAAAAAGATCAATAATCTAAGGGCCACTGATGACAGCCGACTGGTAACCGTCACTCACAAGCAGCTCCTGCAGCATCTGAAAAATGTTCTTTAGTTCATGAGGTGGCGCCGTCTCCAGCTGGGTCTGCAAGTGAGACAGAGTTGTATCCAGAAGATGTTAGAATGAATAATACTTATCAACCAAATGTCTGTCAGCTGGTTCTGTGACATTTTCTTTTCTTTTTTTTCTGTTACCTTGAGTAGCTGCAGCACACCCAGGGAGAAGGGCTCATGACAGTACGAGCAGTAGGTCACCATCTCTATCAGGAGAGACAGCGGGCCTGACAACTCACGCATAGCAAACATTACCTGGTAGACATTCACAAAGAGAGAGAGAGAACATGAACCAAACAGAAACTAATATCCAGATAAGCAGACCGTTTTTGTCTTTCAAATCTGAAAAAGTTGGAAATCCTTGTGGTTGTGATGTTTGTATGTTACCTCTAGAAGGTAAGGCTGTCCCTCTGGAGTGAAGAGTGATGTCAGGATGTCCGTGTGCAGGGGGAGGAGCTGGGTCGAGGCCGGGACGTTACTCACGCGCAGCTTAAACCCTTCTGGAGCTACAAAGGACAATGGATGACAGAGTCAGACTGCGAGCTGAACAGTAGAAGAACCATCGGCCCCGGCCGCGTGCGTCTTAATGCGAGAGTGAGTGACAGGTCTGGTTTAGACATCTCACCATGTGTACGCTGCGGGCCAAGGTCAGAGTGCAGAGTGATGAGGGCTAGGGTGCTGTGGAGGTGAAGGAATTCCCGAGCCTGTGCTGGACTCCAGCGTCGGTTCTGTAAAACACAAACGAACGAAAACCAATTGGTCATTAATGCATCTTAAATCAACACACAGGGACCAAAGAGAAATGATAATTGTATGGCAAGTTAATCGAGACATAATGTACTTCTAAACACTTGATATTATGCAGTTCTAACCTGGTTATTCTGCCTGTTGGGTCCCAACAGGAAGATGAGCATCCGGCGATAAGCAGAGTGTTTCAACAACAACTGACAAGGACCACAACCCTGAGGGAGCGAACACAGTGACAAGACAGATCACAGTTGTGATTTGATTGAATGTTTATTCTTGGCATTCTGAAGATTGTATAATTATTTTAATATGTGTATTTGTTGGTGCTTTTTTTTTTTTTACCCTCTGAGCAAAGTTACTGAAGAGGCCAAAGTACTGGGCACAGTTTTTCACATTCTCAGGAACATCTTTGTCCAATAAGGAGAGCAGAGCGTCGGTCAAATTGTCCACCCCTGGGTCTCCAAAGTGAAGCGCGCTCTCCAAGGTCTTCTCCAGGATGGAGGCAACCACCACCCTCAACTCCCTCATGCTGCACTCCAACAGACAAACCCTAAGGATGGTAGATAGAGGATATAATATGTTATTTTACATTACTTATCTATCTATTATTATTATTCATCTTTTATTTATTATTCAATGTTCATTTTAAATGTTTCTTCTCACCAGCTGACTCACGTAAACCAAATGTTCAAATATGAAAGGACCATTACAATATTTCAATAACAAAGGGTTAATTTCTTTTCTTTTTTTTTTTTTTTTAAATAGGAGCATAAACAATAGAACAGCTGCTGTGAATCAAAACAACAGAATAAAATCAGACCAATAGGCCTTAACAGTGTTTCTCTTATATGATCTAGGCTGTGTGGCTGACCATCGTCTAATTTGTCCCGATACAGTTTCATAATGATCTGAAAATGTTTCACACTACTCATTAAAACATCATAGAAGATCTCTAACTCAGAATTGCAGACAGCTTGTCTATTGGTTTTTAATTCAGAAATAGCAACATGTCGATGCTGTGGCGGCTGTGACCTGTGACGGAGAACACCTGCTCAGATGGTAGCCAGCCCAGGGAAGTCTGATTAAAGTACATTGTTTATCATAGAACTGCTTTACTGACGTATTAGTTGGTCAGAATAACTACTGTCTGTTAATGGCTATGAGGATCCTGATGTGTAAATGATGAGCAGAATGACTGAAAGGCATGAAACACCAAAAATCCTAAATTGCCTTTTTTGGAGAGGGAGTGGGGATAATCTGAAGAACATCACAAACGAAAAACAGCAGCATGACGGCATGTAGGAGAAATTAGTCGTGTCCTTGGCCCAGGGACACAATGCTGAGTGTGACACTGTGGGAAGGGCCATGCGGTGTGTAAAGGGGGCCGGGATGTTCTGTTGCCCAAAACACGTCTGATGTTCAACAACCAATCATGTCTTAGGATCATACGATCACACCATTACTAACACAGCAGTGTGACACAATACCTTTCTCAAAAACACACACGCCCTTACTTTGGGAAACTATCCTCTGTCTCTACATGCTTACATTCCACACACTGACCTTCTCCTTCAGCCAATCAGTATCCAGAGAGTGAGCATACAGGTGTTTTTGATATGCCTGCTGTCAGTGCGCTCCACAGGCACGTGGTCTGTGTTTCTGTCATTTAACAATGTCACATAGAGCTATGGACACTGTTGGACTGCTGTTATATTTTCCACTTCCTTGAGGGTCCGTGAGATGTAAATTTTGCCATCAGAGGGTGTAATGCATGCGAGGCTCTACGTGTCTGTAGTGTCCGCAGCTGTCCGGGTGCTCGTCCACAACGAAGAATAACAGAGCCTATATTCTCAGGTGAAGCCCGTGTGTTAGTGTGTGTACTTGAGTGAGATGCAGCAGCATCACCAGGGTGGAATTGTTTGACCCCGACCAGGAAGCTCAATGTGTATTGATTAGAATGAAGGAGCAAATGCTGGAAGCTGCCAGGTCTGTGGTATCGCATATCACTATGTCAGGTACAAAAATGCTGCAGTGATTAATCCAAGGCCAAAACTCTCCTAAACACACAGTGTGTATATGCTCGACTTTTTAGGAACTACACAAGAAGCTGAAGGAATTGTGCTCTGTTGTTCTGCTTTTCGAGTAGACGCTCGGAAAATGCAGTCTCGCTAACACCTAAATAATTAAGAAACCTTTTTTCCCCACTGTCCCTGGTTCAATATGATATCATATCAAGTGAGGAATAATAAAGCACTGACCTGGTGATCTCACGTCCCTCTGGTCCGACCAGGTACTGCACCATCCACTGACACGCCTCACTGCTCTTAGACAGCAGCACCTCTACTGTGGCCATCCACTCCTCTGTGTCCACCCTGCAGGAGGCACAGATGCAATGCAGATATAACACTGCTGTTGCTGCTAATCACAGATGTGGATGCATGTGTGTGGGTGTGTGTTCGTATGTGTGTGCACATACCGGAGTTTCTTTTTGGTGTGCAGGTAGGTGTGGAAGAGAAAGTGAACAGCCAGCTGGAGACTCTCTTTGGCCATGGGCTGGTAGTCTGGATGCTTCAGTTTCGTCTGCAACACGCAAATACGCTATTAAAAACATCTTAATCAAAAGCCCCCAAAATATTGCTTTTATATTGAACCGAGTGTATTTAGCCCTCTCCAATTCATGACTTGTTGTTACACTATTTGTTATATGAATCAGGCTTCGTATTTACACATGATCAGACAAGCAAACACAGACACATACTGCATTGACGGAGGCTAGAGAGAGAGTGAAGTTGAAGTAGTCGCTGTTGTAGACGTCTCTGTTCCTCATGAACTTGAGATTTTCATCTCGCACCATCTACACGAGAGACAAACGGTCAGATAACAGCCACGATTAGTGAACATTTGAGCTGATTCTTTATCGCTCACACACAACAGAGCAGATGTCGAGGTAGCGTGGAGACAGACGGGAAGTTTGATGCCTCTTTACCTGATAGATGCTGGCAGGCATCTTCTCAACAAAAAGGCCCTTCTTCTCTCCTTTGCGGACCAGACGTGTGAGGAGGGTGAGGCGGTCGTTGTTGGCTCTTGGGGGTCGAGGAGAAGACTGCGGGGAAACATCAGGAGACGACGGGGCAGACCTAGGAAATATAGAAAAAAACAACACATCTGTGTGAAAATGGCTAGGGCAGCGTTAAGATTTTATGGGGCTGAAAGACAGAATACACTATTGCAGCCGAGAGGCTTTTCATAAACTTGAACATCAGACAGGAGCTGTCAATGTCTAAAATGCGACCTTCCAACTACAACTCTGTTATTCTACTCACTGCTTCACATGGTGGGAAATGATGATTGATAAATGACCAGTAACAATTATAATAATAATAAATTTCATTTAAAGAGCACTTTTCATTGCTAAAAGCAATCTCAAAGTGCTAGTAACCCACTGAGACTGTTTATGAGGTGAATGTTGTAGATGGTAGAGAACTGACTCACAGTGTAAGGTCCTCTGCTTCCTGCCTCATGATGCTGACTCTGCTTTTTTTGGGCAGGACGGGTGAGTTTTGGTCGCTGATCTTCTGATAGAACAACATGTAGGCGTTCCAGTATCTCCGCCGCACATCAGGGTATGGGTTGGCTGCACGGACACAATGCAACAAATCAAGATTCATCAGTTTGTGACTCACGAGAAAGCAATGCGAGTGGCAGTCCAGTTTATCATGTTTAGGTTTAGAGATGGAACTAAAGTTTTTGCACAGATGTCACAGTTTATGTATTGTACTTACACTGGTCATAGACTTTGGGGCGGTACTCTCCTCCGAAACACTCGTACTCCAGAGTTTCATCGTTCATGTCAAACTCCTCCACCACATTGTCGTTGAACTTGTACCAACGGCCCCGGGCGCTACCACTAAGAGACAGAGAAGGGCAAAGACGGACATAAGGGAAGTGGGGGAGGTTTGATAGAGAAAAGGAAAAAGAGAATCAGTCAAAAATAGATTCAAATTCATTAGAATTTTAAATTCAGTGAAAACTTAATAGTAAAACATCAATATCAAAAAAATTAACATTCGTAAGAGCTCTGAAAATGACAGAAACATTTTCTCTCACAAGATAAAGACATAATTAATATACTAAGCAGTTTGCACTTGAATATGACAAATGAGCTGTCAACAGCATACAGACATACATTACAGTACACCTGATAAAAATTCAACCTGTGCCCTTCTAGCCTGTCACTGTCTGTATGTCTAAACCTGCATAGGTAACATATATAAAGGATAACTGACTCAAGAATGTGCCAAATTTCCTGGAAAGAGATCAGTATCCTGGGAACAAACTTTCTTTGTTGTAATCTTAAGCAAGAATAGGAACAAGCCAGTGATTGAGAGCAGAGCGCCAAATATTAGCTCCTGTGGTCTCTTTACATTCCAGCTCTCCAGCGAGCATTCCTGGCCTCCAGAGCAAGACATCTGGAGACACTAAACAAAACCAGAAGCCCAAACAAAGTCTGACGCTGCACTCATGTGCCCCAAGGAGGTCCTCTACATTGTGCCTGGAAAACTAAAACAACAGATTAATGTGTTCCACTAAACGCTGGTTATGTGCTTTTAACATAATGTAGGAACAGAAACTGGAAAATACCGTCCACCGAGCACATAAAGCCATTTATGTTTTTGGTTTTCCCAGAACATTAGCCATAAGGAACTTCTGACGACAGCGTCTCTTACCGTCGGTCTTTAATGAAGGAGTAGTAGTGTCCTGCATGTGCCTGACCACTGTGGACGACAACTCCCACAAGTTCGTAGTTCTCAGAAATTGTGACTTTCTTCCTGGGTGACCCTCCTGAGGTCCCGTCGCCTCGCCCCTCGCCGCCCTCTCCACTGTTGTCCTGACGAGCCATTCCAGAGACAGTGTAGGGCTCCATGTTCAACACCCAGGGGAACTGTTCGCCAACAACAAATCATACAGAACATTATTCATATTTGTGTTAATTCTGTGGGTGAGCCGTTACAAAATCAGGAAATATATGTGATCTCTTTGTACCCGTATCTGTTCATCGTATTTGATGGAGCGTCCGCTTTCCCAGTCGAAGCCGAAGCGCATGAGGTGAATACAGAGAACACTGGGAAGGGATTTGATACATGTCCTCTTCACTGTGGTTCTCTGTGCAGATGAACAGACAAAGATGCACGTTAAATACACGATGATTAATAAAAAAATAAGAAACCTTGCGGTGAAGTATACAGACCTTCTCCTTGCATTTCTCACAGTAGTAGGCATTGCTGCCTTCCAGCACCTCTCCTCTGACAAACTGGTCTAATGAGATCTCTAAACTTTGACAAGAAGTCACTCCGAGGTTCAGCGCCATGAATGTTTCTTCACGCTCGTATCTGTGCAATGAAAGATCGAAAAGGTCAAAGATCCTTTGTGATGCGTCTCAAAATTAAACAATAAGTGTGAGGGGGAAAAAAATATCTTGCTGACCTGTGAGGACAGTCTTTACAAATCTTCTGGTCAGAGAAGATTCCCTGGAATGTGTTCTTGAAGATCTGTTCTCGACCCATTTTCTGGTGGTAAGAATTTTTTTTCAAAAATCATATTATCATAACCAGTTTTCTATTGTAAGTACTTCGCTGTAGAACATAATGTATTATTACATTTGGTGAGGTCTTTGTGAATTCTACCTTAAGATGTTCGTCCAGCTGATCCACCAGGCTAGTGAAGAACTCATAGGCATCCTGCTGTTCTCTGACATACAACTCCTTGTTCCACATCTTGAAGATCTGCAAAACATGCACACCGGGATAGTTCAATGATGAATAAATAAACAATCTTGCTGACAAATAGAGTCTCATCATAGAGAAGTTGGATGCTTTTGTGATTAATATTTTCCAATGTTGAGAGAGAGAAAACAATTGAAGAGTGAAGGTTACAGCTGAGAGAGTTTATGAATGTGCTGTGCTTTCTGTGAAAACAGAAAGCACGAAACACTGAATGATCAACACTCTGCTTCGTGCAAATAATGGGCTTCAATTTTTCTGTTCACTGTAAATGAATCTGCATTTAGCCTCATTCTGAATAAAAGTGGATTAAAATCAAAGCGTCTTCATCTCTGGTAAATAGAAAAAAAACTGAACAGCCCTGTTACCTTCCAGAAGTTCTCAGGTACATAGTATTGCAGTTTGCTCTCCATCAGATGTCCAAACAGAGACTGGACCTGGTAGAAGACACTTTCCTCAGGCTGGTCTGTGTCATCCTCAATGGAAAGGAAAGCCTTAAAACAAACAAACGGTCACTGGTGTTAGATTTGTTGTGTGAATCTCGGTCTGGACTCGAAGATCAGATGCCCTCTGGTGAAAACAGAAGGTAAACGACTCATAGGAAGCATGTACTGTACCTCTGGCAGGCCTGGCTGCATGTAGAGCTGCTGGAACACAGCATTCATGTAACATGTGGCTCCTCCGTTCTTCAGCCCGACGAAACCTGAGACTGATCGGCTCTCAACCGGGGGCAGATACTGATGGAGAGACAGGAGTTAGTTTCACATATGTCAACTGTTATTTAACTATATCTAACAAAAAATAGTACTGTAAGAAATAATATTAAAATCAGTGTCTTACATCAAACTCCTTGCAGAGGGAAGGATCAGACTGGTGGTGCATGGACATCAACTCTTTGATGATGAGCCGGAGGTTTGCCAGAGAGCTGTCTGCCAGCATCACCAGCACTTCGTAAGCTGCCAGTCTGCTGCTGGCTGTGCTGCACCTGACGCACGCGCACAGGACAAAAAACATTAAGGCAGTGGTTTGCAGTGCAATGTCCATTGCTCCAAAAAACTAAATTGAATGTCTAAAACAATTATTTTGGACAATTACACGAGACATTTTAAATGGATGTTTTAAAAAGGATTAACATGACATACTTGGGATGGAAGTCATGGCTGGGAGCTGGGGATGGTGTTGGGTTGGAGCTGTTGATGATGATGCGCGAGGCTCGAAACAGGAAGTCATCCAACAACTGCTGAATCAGAGATGCACCTGGGAAAAGACACATTTGCATAAGTTAGTGTTCTCAACTTCTAAACTTGTATTTTCAAAATATGTTTAATGTAATCGTGTATATTTCGTGCGCTCACCGAGATGTTCCTTGTCGTTGCCACAGAGTGAGAGCAAGGTCTTGATGAGTCGGAGATGTCCGGCCAGGAGGATGTTGTCTGCCTCACTGGTCTCCATCTCAGAGCTCCAGCTGGGCTCAAAGTTGTCGAGCCAAGAGATCTCATCCTCCAGCATGGTGGCTGCGCTCACGTTCAACACCTCCATCTCTGATGCTGGAGTAGGTCAGGCAGGTGTGAAGAGAGACAGGGGTGAAGATGATGAGGCAACAGAAAAAAATAGGTAGAATACACTCACCTTTAGTTTTGCAAACTGGGACAATACTTCATATGTAAGTAATGATTGAAGCGACTGAAGAGAAATGTATTGGCTTACTGGTTAGGTCGTCCAGAAGCTGACATCTTAGGTCAAAGTACTCAGTGCACTGGGACAGCAACCTGAGGAGAAAAAGAACCATCAACAAAAGAGCCCTGTGAAGGTTTCAGTCTTGTACGTCTTGTGTTTCTTGCTTTAAATACCTCTGGTTAACTCCTCTCATGACAGATGTGGGACTCCACAGTGGCAGCTGAGCGGTGAGAATGACTGAGAGCAGAAACAAGTTGGGTTTCTGGACTTCGGCAAAGGCCGAGGTGTCAGACTGGCTTAGAGTGTACAGCTGATCACAAGCCACGCGGCGAATCTGACGGAGGAAGTGACAGAGAAAGCACGAGTGAGCAAACACTGCAGTGTTGGGAGATATATATGGTATTTCTTCTGTGTGATCTATTGAGAAAAAGGAGGTCGTTTATTTACCTCTCCGCTTGGAGATCCAAGCAGAATATCAATAATGAAATCATTGACTGAGGGGAGGTTGTAAAAAGAACCTGAATGAAGAACAGGGTTTGGTGTCACTGTAGAGGTCTGACAAACAACGTGACAAAGAAAAGAAACATGACAAACAGTGCTTCTGCACAAGTCTTACATAGCTGCTGACAGCGCAACTGCAGACAGGTGACCAGCAGTGACAGAGCCTCACGGGCAATGATGGCATCTTTGATGGAGACACTCTGTTGTCTGACACATATCCCTGCATGCAAGGCTGTCGGGACGGTCTCACCATCGCTGCTGGAGCTGCAGTTACTTCCTGCGAACACACATAGACAAAAATTTGTTTTACTTTCATTTCTTTTGCAACGCAAATGCATCGGCCCTGAGCTGCTTTCAGTAAAAAATATTACATGACACTGGAGGTGGCAAACCAGGAAAAGTTGTAAAAAGCATTCAATATGTTTTTATCTTTTTCACCTGTACTGCTGACTCTGGTGCGGACTCCCTGTGGTAGAAGGGAACTGTGGGTCTCTCTGATTGGCTGTGGGCTGCCAACCAGATCCAACCGGCCTGCTGCGGCCGCCCAGGTTAGACGCATGAAGCAGGCCACAGTGGAGGTGAAGTCACCCACCTCCATGGTCTAGAGAAGAGACAGAACAAACATTGTAATTGAAAACATTCTACACTTTCATGATGAATTTGGTTATAGAACCCAGTGTGTTTCTGTGTGTGTGTACCTGAATAGCTACACGAGCAGCAGGTATGATCTCCTCCACTCTTATGGACGAGCGCTCAGACAAAGACATCTGTCTGTAGGAGGACTTCTCTGGAGTTCCACAAAGAGATAGTTGTCGCCCAGCCCTTCCTGCGTTACGAAACGGACGGGATGACAGCGCCTCACCGTCTCTGATGACGTCATCATCCAGCGCTGCAGGCATGCTCTGTCCAACCAGAAGGAACCTGCAAATAAAGCCAAGTAAGTATGGGAGTCTAACTTGTTGCACGGCCCAGAATATCCATCCCTGTGTGTGTTTCCACGAGGCATTTTGAACCTGGCCAACTGAAGACAGATGGAGTAGACGCCTTGTCTGGTCTCGTAGTCCACCTCGGAAGGGATGGAATCCCTCTGCATCACATTCACCACCAGACTGCAGGGGAAACACACACAACATCACTGTCAGGACAAAAAAAAAAAAACCTACTGTGAAGAAATGTAAATTGGCATAGGCTAGCTCATATATAATGCAGCTTCTCAAGTCCCACAGTGGAACAGTGCAAACACCAGACAGTGATGGCATGTTTTCTTTTGACAGGTCTATTCTTTGTGCCATTACCTGAGACCTCCTGCTTTAAGGAAGTTCTCACAGAAGGACTTGCTGCTGGTTTTGGCCATCTCATCATCAGATGTGGGCATGAGCTTTGAACTCAACACCTGACACACGGACGAGAGAGGAAAGGCGGGAAAACAGATGACATACCTGTTGAAATAGGTGTAATTTATTTCAAAATGATCTGCTGTGATTGTTCACATACCTCCAGGTTGTACAGCACTCTGAAGGTGGACATGCCAGGTGCCGAGGATCTGAACAGGGACTCCAAGATGGATGCAGCGCTGGGCTGGTGCTGCTGCTTGGAGGCCATGGATGGAGACCGAGAGCCTGTGCCCTGGCCGAGGGTGAACAGTGTCTTCTACAAAAATAAAAGGAACACAAAGGGACTTTGAGACGGATAATAGAGACAGATGAAAGAGAATTGGAGATAGAGAATAAAGGCATCGAGAAAGAACAGAAAGTTTGAAAATAAGTCTGCTTGACCAGCACAGGTCACAACCTCTGAACAGACCTGGTGGCTCCAGACACTGGATTCTTTGGGAACAAAGTTGTCCAGAGCATCCTGCACCTCTGGGTCTGTTGGGATCAGCAGCAGCAGCTTCCTCACACGGAGGGTGATCCTGAGGGTAACAAACACACACATGCAGCTTGAAAAAGCTGTCTGACGCCCTGTTGTGGATACTGTGTCATATTAGGTTATAAACACAATAATTAAAAGTTTGAATCATTTTTGTCAATGTACTTGTTTTCAATGACACATTGGTTGCACACATTTTCTTTAAGATAGTTGTAGTCGCCCCTGGGGAAAATCACTTCTCACCTGGATTCATCAAGGTTAGCCAGCTGGTAAAGCATCTCAAACACATTACACACCAAAGCCATCACCACCCCGGGCAAAGACTTCTCCTGGAGATGGAAAAACATGGGCACAGAGCATTAGATCCAAATAAGACACCAAAGTGTGTCTATAGTTCTTAAGTCTAACATCATGTCCCAGATGGTACCTGCTCCAAAGCGTAGGCTGAGTTGAAGACAGCGGAGCTGGAACTGCTAGAGGCGGAGGCCGAGGACTCGGAGCTGCCAGAAGGGGTGCCAGTGCCAGAGCTCTTCACAGTCAGGCTCTGCTCATCGCTGAAGCCGAGCTGTGACAGCAGCTTCTGGTCCCGATTCATGGTCAACTAATAGACGGTGGAGGGTCAGTGAAGGGATGGAGTGAAAGAAAACAACAACAGGGATGAAGGTAGTTGAAAGGTGTGTTTCCCCTGCTACACAACTGATACAGTAGGACCAACCCACGAAAGAAAGCGGAGATATCATCCTGCTTGAAATGTTTTAACTGTGCAGTGATTTGAAGTATGTAGTTTATACTGGCTTCAGGGGAAAAACATGATTGGGAGAGGAAAAAAATACTATCATGAGGGAGTGAGATAAAAAAAAAAAGAAGAATATACAGAATAACAAGATGAACACAGAGTCTGTCACTTACAGAGTCATTAAGACTTACCACACTATCATTGGCAAAGATCTGGACATTATCCACCGGACAGCTCAGATGCTCAGCTATCTTCCACCGGATACTTCCTATTGTCTCATTACTATGGGTCTGTAGGACACGCACACACAAGCACACACGCACAAGCACACAGAGTTATATATTTGTACATCTGTAGATGTAGCTCTCCACAATATAGGTATTACAGGGAACATGGAAAAGTCTTTAATACAATACCTCTAAGGTGAAAGTGTCTTTGGTTGACTCATAGGTGATGTGAAGAGTGACAGGGTGTCCATTGTACGAGGCCCCATGAGGTAGAATAGTGCGAGGAACTGAATACAAATCCTACAGAGGAACACACAAAAAGAAAAAGAAAAAAAAAGCATGTTAAACATGTAAAGATGTTGATGTTTTGAGCTGATGTGCCATATGGATGCTGACAACAATCATTAATGATAAACTGCTAATTGCCTCATTTACTGTCTTCATTTACTGAAGACTGCATGGCTTACCTCTATAGTGATGACGTAGCGTTCAGCCAGTAGCAGCAGTCTTTCAATTATTACCAGTTTAGTGGATCTGGAGATGAACATACAAAGAAGAGCTTCAATTGGACAAAAAAAAAGAAGTGTATAACTGTGTTTTACAGTAGAGAAGTAAAATAATTACTCAACACAAACATGTTTTAAAAGGTTTAGTAACTATGTTCTTACCCAAACCCCCCTCTGTACCTGGATGGTGATTGTACAGATGTGGCCACGTTCGGCATGGCGGTGGCCGTCAGCATCTTGGTTGCCCTAGTAACAGCATGTGTCAAAGTAGGCCCCCCTAGGGCCGAACTCGCTGCCTGAAAAGAAAAAGGAACAGAAATGTGTTATTAGGTCCTGATTTTTGCAAAACGGCACAATCACTTGTGCCAGTAACAAATTCCCCTGCTTACCTCTAGTCTCTTGTAACAATCAGCAATAAACTTCTTGTGCAAAGATACGGAATCCTGCAACAGATGAAATGTTAATGTTAAATGTGGTTTCTTATGGTTTCAGAACGGTACAGAACACATGAATCCACTGGAATATGACTGGCACATGCATACACTGACCTTCTTCATCTTGGGATTGAGGTTGGTGTAGCTGTATGTAATAATGAGCTGGATTGCTTCATTGGCTATTTCTTCATCAGGGGTTTCCATGGCGATGCGCCAGATAAAATCCATCCCTGCCAGGTCAAGGCGCTCCACACACTGATATTAGACAATATGATATGATATCATTGAGTTAACTTTTGCTGTTTTCAAATTTTCAATGCATTTTATCACTGACCAAAAGATAAACTGTGCACATGAGTTGTAAGGACTGACCAGCTGAGTTCCTTGACGCTTCAGTCGATGATCGCACAGATTAACGTTCTCAAAGAAGGTCTTAAACAGATTAAAACCTGTGACAAACAAAAGATAAATATCACAGTTGTTTACAAACAAATTTGAAAAGGCTATCGGTCAATAGTGAATCTCTTTGCAGATTCTTACCGTTCATGGTGATCTCATAGGGCTCAAGTTTTAAGATCTTCTCCTTGAAGAGCTGCTGCTGTACATCACTCTCAAGGTCATGTTGTCCTTTGGTGAACCACTCAAAACACATCTGCACACAACAGAAAATGTTGAAGGTTCATTTACTTCATTTGTGGATACAGGATTTGCACATGTGCACTGTACTGTCGGTTGTCCAGAGGGAAATTTGCCCATTTCACTTTGGTTAACAAAGACCAGCTGTCGCAGACGCTACTATCCAAAAACAAGACCCCATATTGGGACAGAGGAAGGGTGTTAATGGTCAGTGCCACAGATCTAATCATTCTGATCAATAGTATTGCTCCCACAAGACTTGATCTCTACAAGGGTGCCTCTGATGACCACTCATCTTATGAATTGAATAATTATTTCTGAGACAATTTCACAAACCAGGATCTGAAACACCACGTACCATAATTTGGTAAAAGGTTAAATTTTTTTACTTTCACAGTTATATTTTTGTGGCTGCAGCAAACTATTATATATCCTTGGTTTCTACAGAGCAGACATTTAGGAAAAAAAGGTGCTAGCAATAACAAACAAGTGGCCAAGGACAAGGGCAACATTTGCATAACTGTTTTCATACCTCACGGTCAAGTTCACAGACGTCCGGCCCTGACACCAGGCACTCCCAGAGCTCTTTGGCTCTGTTCCAGACCAGGTAGAGGCTGGCCTCCTGGAGGAAGAAGGCCAGGAAGCGCAGGTGGCAGTCCAGATACTAAACAGAGAGCCAAATGTCATCTTGACCCTTGAACACACACTGTCACCATACAACACTGTGCTGTTTGAGTTTGACTACTGTGTGCTGTGGAAGCCAAGCTCAGATAAAATGTCAAATAATAAATTGTACCATTAATCATTTGTACGAGCTTCACTACAGCTCCATAGAACAGTAGAGATAATCAATAAAAAAAGAAAAGAAACAAACCTCCTGGTAGGTGTATCGTCCATCCACCAGGGTTGAGCTCGAAAGTCCATTATTTCCCGCAGCGGTCGCGGCGAGTCGATGGCAGCACACAAGAGACCCTGTGATCAGTTTGACGATCTCAAAATTCTTCTTCAGGTCCTGAATGATGCTCTGAGGGGAGGCAGGCAAACATTACCATGGTTATATTCCACTGATTGTGCAATAGATCACTTTTATTGTGTGCGTGTGTGTTTGTAATGTTACCTTGTCTTGTTTCTGATAGGTCTGCTTGATGAAAGAACGGGTGATCTCGTGCAGCTGACGGAGAGCAGGCACAACCCAGACGGCCTGAGGACTGCTCTGCTGAGAGGCCTGTTGCAACACACGCACACACAGAAGATAATGATATCTGCAAAAATAAAACAAGCTAAAGCAGAACAAGAGCACAAACGTATGATACATAAATGGAGGTCTGTGATGGATGCTGCACATCAGATTTCATTATACTATGTCTTGGCTTTGTCATCGCAGACGCACCATTTTTGTAGTAAAGATTTTGTGAAAACAATGAGATAAAAAGGTAATCAGAGCCAGGGATGTAAAGAATTTCACAAGCAGTCTTAGGACTGTCAAAATATGTTCAGGTTTAAATCAGTTTTTGTTCGACTGTTTAAATCAAATATCAAGCATGACGCACACCCTTTGTAAAACTCTGGGTATCCGTGACTCTGATCAGATTCCTCTTGGCTTAAAGGTTCAGTGTGTAGGATTTTCAGGCATCAAGGACTGAAGTTGAAGATTGCAAGTGACTGACTACTACCCCTCTAACCCTCCCCTCCCAGGCCTGGTAAGTATGACCACCTACGTTGGCCTTCAGGTAACATAATAAACATGAAGGCTCCTCTCTAGAGCCAGTGTTTGGTTAATGTCTGTTCTACTGTTACTGTGAAAGAAGACCCACTTCAGAGGATTAGATTAATGTGATTGTACAGAGATAAAAATCATGAATATTATATTATTTTCTGAAGATAGACACCCCTACATCCTAAACACTGGACCTTTTAGTAACTGTGCTAGCACTTCCACCAAAGCTGACCACTCATCCAGCAGCTAAATCTCTCATTTAATTCTGCTCACACCCAAGATCAACACCGCTGTGTGAATCATTAGTCCGTGCCAAAGCAGTAAATTAACACACACCTGGTTAAACTACCTCATGTTACGATCAAGTGCGAAATGATCAACCTGTGACAACAGAAACCCCTCTGTGGTCAAACCCTCCTCCGCAATTGATTGGTTGGCAGGCGTGAAGCAGTGAGATTGGATACAGATCGGTCAGTGGAATTAAGGAATTACACTGCTTCTTCTCTTACTTTGGCCAAAGAGTTAGCTTTCTTCTTGCCCCAAGAGCCAGTAAGAAAAGAGCTTTGAGTGTCGCTGCCTTTGCTTTCCTCCTGAGTGTGAGTCTAGAGACATACATTTTATTTGAAGCGGATTGTCAGGCTGCGAATTGCACAGGATTTTTTTCATGGCAGACATTTTGACATCATGTCACAGCAGGAGAAGCAGAAAGCAACAACAAATGAACATGAGTGATAGCTCCATGGTATTCAGGTGTGACAGTCAGCCATGTCCGAGAGCAAAGTGCAGTTAATGCATGACAGCCTGACGTACAAAAGACATATTCAGAGAGGTGTGAAGATCCATTAATGATTTCCACACTTGTATTTACCTTAACTATTACATTTCTATGGACATTATTGATGCAGGGGCCCCAATAGAGTTTCTTTTTTTTAACTCCAGTTTAAAACAGTTTAACTCCATTTTGCATCTGCAGAATTAGTTAATTTATCCTACTTTTCCTGCATGTAAATATAAGATACAAAATATGTACATAAATTTCTGCCATTGACATTAGCTAATTTCAGTATCCATTAATAAACGAAGACTATAACACACTATAATATCAGGTGTACAAGCATATCTTAGTGTTAATTAATCTAGAATAATTATCAACGATTCGAACTACTCCAACGAAAACATATTTTATATAATAACTACTGTGTTTTACTCTGTTGTCAATCACTACGTGTTTATACATCAGAATGGTTAATATTACATTCTAGTCAGTTAATATACTGCCTACTACCTAAATCCTAAAATAAAGGTGTGAAAAATATGATCATGAAGGAATTATAGGAAATTAGTTAGAAAGCATCTCAATAAACAATTGCAGCCGACTCAAACAAATACTGCGGCAGAGCTATGGAACAGGAAGATGGAGAAAGGAGTGAGTAAAAGAGGGAGGGGTTAGGTGACATCTGCCTCTGCAATGTCACGGTGTTTTTGGCATGGCCTGAAAGACTGAAGAAGTCTTGTGTTTATTTTAAAATGTAGAAAAAAATGTAGGCGTCTAATGTAGTGTTTGCTTTAAACTTGTTAAGCTGGATTTTTGAGCTGCACAACAAACAGCCCCTGTTTTCCTCTGATGGAATCAGAAAATAGACAAGAAATTCTACTTTTCTGAGCAGTTGCCCAGTTAAAACACTGACTAAAATTCATTCAACCCCATATATACATGGGTTAAGTGAGCAACTGGAGCATCTGTCTCACCTTCTTAATGTCCTCAATACATTTTATGATGTAACTGCGTTTCACCGTCTCTTTGACAGCATAGGCATCGCTCAGAATCCCCAGGTGCTCCTCCAACGCCTGCTGAACCAGACTGGTAGGCAGGGTGGGGAGATGAGCCAACTCCCACAGCACCTCCAGCACCTGAACGGAGATGAACTTAAGTTTTAGTACACTGTAATAATGAAACCTAATGTATAAATGTCCTGGCATTGACAGAAGGACAGATATATCAGCATACCTTTCCAGTTGTAGTTTCAGAGCGAGCCTCTCTGCCAATCCTCCCGATCAGACTGAGCAGCTTCTGCCTCACGCGGTCGCTCTCGACCTCCCAGCTCTAAATGACATGCAAACACATAATAAAAAAAATGCACACACAAACACACACTCTTACAAGCCACTCTACACTGATTTAGTTCTTAAAAGGCCCAGAGACTCTGTATCACTGACCTTCTGTATGAGCGCAAAGAGGTGGGTGAGTTGATCAAAGCTGAACTTCACAGCAGCAGCAGCGATGATTGTATGAATGTTTTCTATCACAGTTGATGACTGGCCCGCCTGCAATGCCCACGCAAGAATCAACACATCCATCGATTTTTTAGAATACAGACAGTCCAGTTTACAGTTTTAAATAAATAAAAGCAGACAAACCAGTTATGAAAATGTAATAATAACACAGAAGTGACACACTACTGTGGTGTGTTCACTGGTGCTGACCTGTATTCTCCAGATCTTGGAGAGTTCGTCCAGTGAAAGTTTGCTCCCCAGCAGCTCAATGATTCCCTTAATCCTCTCACAGTACTGAGCTTGATCAATGTTCCCTGGTACAAACATATACATGCGAGACACTGCAGTGAATACATTCAACCTTGCACCAAAATTTTTTTTTCTCTTATATGTTTGTCCAGGTGTTATGTAAAAGTGCACACACTATATCTTTTCTTACCTTCAAGTGCTATTGACAGGACTGAATTCTCTACCAGCCAGTCAAGCAGCTTATCTGTGTCGATAGCGTTTTTCACCGTCTTAGACACCGTGCTCTCTTCTATCAACTTTGTCACCTGAGAGACAACAGAGTGAAATGAGATCAGAAATGAACTGAGAAACCCAGAAAAATACATAACCTGTTAGAGCTGACCTCTTTCAGGGAGTTCATCTTGGTGGAGAAGTGGGGGGTTTTGAGCATACGCAGCAGTGTGTCGAGCCGCAGATCATCCACCACAGCGACCAGTTCCCTCTGGAACCTCATACACAACAGCTTGATGGCCGACAGCAGGTCTGGGATGCTCACCAGACGCTAGGGGTTACAAAAAAACGGAATGACAAAATTGTAACTTCTTTGTTTAGTGACAATTAACAAATGCTAGATATGCTAGAATTGCAAGATATGACTCAAAATGTCAAGTTTTGGTGGTGGTGGTTGGCAATTATACAAATTAAGCCTACCTTGTCTTTAAGGTCCTTTTCCTCCAGGTTCTGTACATATGTGATCATCTTGTGGATGACAGGATCAAGCATGGGCTAGAAAAAAAAAAAAAGAATGAAACTTTGCTGATCCCTGTGGGTTTAATTGGCGCCAGCAGTGGCACAACGACAGAAGGATATAGCAAATAAAAATAGAATATAAATCAAAAAAGAGCACAAGGGTAAACAAACAAAACTGATCCCTACAACGCTGGAACAGGTAAAGATAGAAAAAATATAGTGTGTGTGTGAGCAGATAAGAAAGGTCACCTGGACGAGGCTGGAGTTAAGGTACTCTGCACAAACTCCAAGAGGCTGGACCAGGGCTGAGACACACTGTGTGGGGAGATGGAAAGAGAGAATAACTCAGGCATGACACAAACCAAAAAGGAAATAAAGTTATCAGTACCAGCCGTGCTATGTCTCTATCATCATAAAAAAATATTCATTTCAACTCTGTTTTTGTCATAAAGATAACATCTATCTTGTAAAATATGTCTTGATGTCTCATTAAAGACACACACACCCACCCCCCCACCCCCCCACCCACACCCACACACACACACACACACACACACACACACACACACACACACACACACACACACACTCTACTACTCCTTTCCGATTAAAAGGATCAGGCCAGAGATCAAACTGAAACTGTGCATGTGAGTTAAAGAGAGGGGAGCGTAACCAGATGTGTGGGCGAGGTTCCTATAACGGAGCCCAGCTGTCACTTGTCATTCAGTGCTAAATCACAGCAGCTCACTTAACGACTCCCATGTTCCTGACTCATGTTTCTGAATATCTCCCATCTCTGCTTCTGGTCTCCCTCAGAGCAGCTCTTCCACCTTCCCCCTTCACTCACTCAGTCAATTCCCCCTCCTCCCCGTGTACTTGACTTCCTGCTCAAAGCAGACAAATGGATGAGTTACACTTGGGAGTCAGTAGAGGAGGGCGCACTCCTCCCATTATCTATTTCTTTCACATTCTCTCTCTCTCTCTCTCTCTCTCTCCTGTGTTTGGAGTATGTTAGGAATCTGACAGCTTACACACTCTACTGACACCGCCACTGAAGAGAGCAACAGTGATCCGCAACCACTTTCTGCCTTATTAATATGCCAATGGTTAGAGGGAACACACACACACACACACACACACACACACACACACACACACACACACACACACACACACACACACACACACACACACACACACACACACACACACACACACACACACACACACACACACACACACACACACACACACACACACACACACACACACACACACACACACACACACACTCTGAATTGATGGCTGTGTGCTTCTGTGGTTCCGGCCAGGTTCCCAGAGGGAAGCATCAGTACAAAGATGCCTCAGAACACAGAACACAACAGAGCATTTCAGCCATCACACAGCGGGAGGATGAGAGTGTGTTTGTGTGTAAGAGAGCATTACCGAGAAGGGGAAAGAGAGACATTCAGCACCCTGTAGCTGAGAGCTGTGGGGGTAAACATGGTGACCTTTTGCCTGTATAGGCTGTCTCAAAAGTCTGTCGACAGTTCTTCTCTCAAAGCCTCGCCAGAGTAGCACCTTTTTTTTCAAGCTTAAGATACGTGAGGACATTTGTAAAAAGACAAAAGTAAGGAAGTTTATTCTTACAGCGATCTCAATTTCCTCTGTGTTGAGCTTAGTCTGGATGGCAGTGAAACCTCCCAACTCTCCAAACTTGACAATAACAAAAAAAGAAAACAAGAGAAAAGGTGACATATGAGGCAAAACTGTAAATGTATACGGAGACAATATCTGGGTGACTGCTCTTTACTTACCCGATTCACCAAATCAACCAGCCAACCATGAGGCTCCTGAAACACAAAATTTATGTTTTCAATGGGTCTATTCAGCAATGAATTTGAACTGGAAATTACTGTTACACACATACGCGCACACTAGAGTAAGTTTTCTGACAGCTGTTGTGTGTCAGTCACACATGTTCTGCTGACCCCCTGTGGCTTCGTTATACAACACCGAGGTTGAAGAACATATCTCTCTGCCCCCGAACATGACTATGAGCTGTCAAAAAGGGCTAATAAGAAGTGCGTATAGAAATACTAGTGCATCTGGATAAATTGACACACACAAACACTCCATTAACACCTCACAGAAAAAAAAGTAAAGGATGAGTCCAGGTAAAAAGGGGAGGCTCCTACTTTCTGATACGTGTTGCTGGGTGAGACAGCAAACATTTGGGCCTCTTCTCCAAAAACTTCAGCCCAGTTCCTCTGGCAGGCCTTCATCCGGTTCTTAAAATGGTACTCGTTATCAGGGTTGAAGGCCTGGACACAGCAACAAAGACACAGAACATAAATAGATACATAAGACACATTTCAAGCACACAATGTATCGTGTATGATTTCCGAGGGAGAGAGAGAGAGAGAGAGAGAGAGAGAGAGAGAGAGAGAGAGAGAGAGAGAGAGAGAGAGAGAGAGAGATGTTTCTTCTTAAACTTTGGCAAATAGACACTGTGGCATTGAATCTTCACCCCACAAGGCTTTTACTCAAAGTGGCAGGTAAAATTTAAAATGTGGTGTGTTTTTTATTTTTTATAGAGAAAGAAAAAACTGAATGGCTGATTCAGAGCTCAACAAGTATCAAGGATCTTTATGGCAGACTATGATCCAATATGTACCAACGCACTGAGTAAAACTAAAATTAAATACATTTCTTTAACTGACCTTATTAATCATTAAAGTTTGTCTAAAATAAGTGGGAGATTTGTTGGTTATTAGTAATTTCTTTCCCAGATGCTCAATTTTTTTCTTAGGACCACTTAGTTACTTAAAAGCTGACCATATTAATAGGAGGAAAAGACAGTAGAGAAAGACAGAATGAGAGAACGCACCATCGTCAGGACGCCCATCAGGTTTACAGGTACAGGGTCTTGCTTGACCCTCTCTGCGACCAGCTCCACCAGCAACATGAGCATGTTGTAGATTCCTTCGTGAATCTCTGTGCCCCATTTGTGTACAGCACTGCTAGTCAGCAACTAGGGACAGACAGCAAAATGGACAGTCACAAGGAAAGTGAGTGAAAATGAAGGAAGGTTAATAACACAAATCCATCTGAGCTCCGTTTCTTTATTGCTCACTTTTTTAAAGGCCTCCGGCATGCAGCGCTCCATAAACCGCTTACAGTTCTCATCCGCGTCAGCGAGACCTGACAGAGGGGAAGATGATGGAGTCACATATTTTACCAACATTTAAACCTGGGGGGAAAAATGTCAGTGACGAAAGAGATACAGATTGAGTTGTTGTTGTTTTGAACAAGGTTTCAAAAATAACATGTGAAAAACACCAGGCGGTCCAAACAAAACATGCAACCCACACAGTTACACAGATGGGACGCATTAGGTGAAATGTAGACCAAAAAAAACACCAACCAAAGATTTTCTCTCTCTCACACACACACACACACACACACACACACACACACACACACACACACACACACACACACACACACACACACACACACACACACACACACACACACACACACACACACACACACACACACACACACACACACACACACACACACACACACACACACACACACACACAGAATCTTACTGTGCCTGGCGAGGCAGGTGGACGCGATGAGGCACTTGCCCAGGGACTCCTCTCTCTTGTAAGGTATCGACCAGTGATCAGTAAAGACCCGACTCTCCAGCTCATACAGGTTGGTGGTGGGGAACTCCATGCTTCCCCCGGAGCAGTTCCCATTCTCATCATTGCCCCTCTGTAATGTACACAAGTTACAATCTAAAACAGTGGATGACTTTATTTCTAACAACCGGTCTCATTGTTTTACAATGACACAGCAACTTTCTGTGCGATTGTGGGATCATCCAAATGGCTTCCAGCGGAGATAAAGTAAGGCAGGATGATGCCTGATTCGTTTCCACCCTCTGGGAGAAGAGCTGTAAGAAAGTGTGTCCTCTCCTGTGCGATCTGCCCTTCATCTCTGCGTTATTTTTCCCACAAATTTTTCGCAAGCAGGGTCGTGATGGATAAGACAGAGCATGCGAGCTGAAGTCGAGTGTTAGGAACACCTGGCCATATGACATGACAGTCTTGTTAGCAGAATAATACTATCCACCATGACATTTTTCTGCTGTCATATCGGAACAGATCATGAAAGGCAAGTTAAAATTCAACTAACTCGAAGTCAACTTCTGTATTTATGGACGAATTCATGCTCAGCGAACGGTTGCTGCAGCATGAGAAAACGAAGCGGCCGGTGACAGTAATACCTGCAGTAATACCTATGTGTGGCGAAAGCAATGGCAGACAAAGGATTTCTGAATTATTTACATCATTAAGTTGCTTACATATTCATTAAGTCATCTGAATATTCATGATCAAACTGCAGAACTCCCTCCTCTGAAACAGTGGTGCCCGGTGGAATAGTTCAGCACACTGAAAGACCACTGAGGCAACAAACAAGTCATAATTGAAATAAACTATGGATTTATTTTGGCACAATAATTAGTTATTCCACTCTTGTCTTGTATGAAAGAGTATCTTTAACCAAGACTGAGCCCAAAACTTTAAAACTATTATAATGAATTTGTCCCTTTTGCCCGTGGCTGATTTATATTTATGGTTATATTAGTATTCATAATAGTCAATGTGTTAAGTGCATGTCATACTGCATTGCATACTGATACATTTGCAGTACAATATAAATTGATGGACTGGACATTAAGTAGAGGAGAACAGGAGGGAGGGAATGGGAGGAAGAAGCAACAGAGAAGCATCATATTTCATTCCTTCCCTTTCTCAGAAAACTAGAAATGACAGCTAGATGGATGAGAGGCACGAGAGAGAGTAACCTCACACCAGTCTTAGATAACACTACTTACTCTATCGATCGATCTATCTATCTATTTATCTGTCCTTCCTTTATTAAGACACGAAGATTACACTGACATAGGTCAAGGCAGCAGCACACAAGCAATTTCATATTTAGAAAAATCTTAATTTAACAATTCATCCTTAGATTCAAAATGTGTTCCTTTGATTTGAAAATTAATCTTTCTCTCTTTTCAATACACTATACAGAATTGCTCAGAAATCACCATCAAACATGAAAAGAAACATGCAGGTGAGTTGCCACACTGCGTTTCAAGACCTAACACCTTTAGGGGAAGCTTTAATTCGCATGAGACACAGTGTGCATGTGTGTGGTTGCACAGGACGATGAGGTAACTCAGCGCCACTCTGTTACTAACCCTCCGGGGACCCCCCCTGCAAAAACTGCAATGTGTTTTTGTATGTCAGGGAGACTGTGACTATATTTAGGAGCATAACATGAGGCCAAAGACCTGTGACATGTCTCTTGAGCATAAGACAGAGGATGAGAAGACAGGATATATAGCACTATCATCCTCAACTATCATCCTCACTCATTAATTTCACAGTCTCACAACAACCATAATTCATGACATGATTTCACTCCAACAGCATGAAATAAAAAAAGCTATGACACTTGCATAAAAAATTTATTTGACAGGTTTGTCTAAAGGAGAAAAAGAGATGTAAAGGAGAGGACCAACGGGTATTGAGGCCAGAGTAGTTCATCTGTACCGGTTGTCCTGACCCGCACAACAACTTCGCCATCGAATGGATTCAGCAGTTGGCCGAAAGTCTGAATCCATAATCTTACAAATGAAATGACTTGTGAATCTCTAAGAAATATTTTTTCTGACAGGACCTAGGATGTTTTACCAGATCTGGGAGAGCCACGGGCTTGAGGTCTAGTGGCTGAAGGCGAACAGCCACGGGCTCCTCCGGGTGTCCGCCAAATCAATCCTGCCCTGTCTTGTGTCAACAAGTATGAATAAGTAGCCAACACAGTTTACTGTTACAACACCACAGTGACACAGTGAACTGGGACAAGGTGATGGGGCCTGCAGGTAACAGGACCGCAGAGGTATTAGTGACAACTGTCAAATGACTGTCAGAGAACATGTGACTGGTCCCGGAGCATCGGTAAACCTCCAAAGACACATGACGTCTGATTCTGACAGCCTAGCGTGTGGACTGAACAATGATCAAAAGGGCCACGTGTGTCAGAGAAATAGCGAAACCGCCTCCGGGTCCGGCTCGGGTGGACCGCAATCTCTGCAGGACGTGAGCAGGTCCGACGCCGTCAGCCAACCTGCCAGCTAATGTTAGCTAACATGTGCAAGGCAGATTGAGCCGGTCCAACCCACCGACCGCAGGCCAACTGACAGAACCGACCATCACCACCAGAGAACGTCCGGTTCAAGATCTGTGGTTGCAATCCCCCAGAGTGATGCCTCTGCGCCGCACCTCCTGGTCCGGCAACTGGCGGGTTCAACTCCCAACTCCCACCTGACGCTAACTAGCAAGCAACCTAGCTAGCTAGCTAGCTAGCTAGGTTAGCTTGTAAGTTTATACATGCTAGCATTTAGCATCATTCTTTAAGTAGCCACGCTGAGTGTTGATAGACAGTTCTCCGGGCACTATCAGCCAGGGCCAGGCCTTGTCCCATGGGACGGGAGAGTATTTCAGCCCGGGCTCTGACAGCTCACGCTGGGCTCGGAGCATGTAGCGCCCAGGCTGCTAAGTTTAGCTAGTCAAATGGGCGAGCCCATTGCCTCGCTTTCGGTTGCAATTCGTCATGTTCTGCTCCCTCGCTGATCCAGTCGATGCCCGCTCTTACCTCGCTCTCCACCACATCGTGGTACGCAGGCGGGGGGTCGAACCCTCCTGTCCCGGTCCTCCCGCTGTTTTCCCCCTCTCCACTCGAGCCCGAGCCGGGGGCAGGCCCGCTCTCCATCGGCTCGTAGCCATACCCGAGTCCGGGGCTTTCGTTCGTCAGCAGCGCCACTGCCTCGTTGATGTCATTCTTCGCCAGCTGGAGCGCCTTCCGTATCACGTCGGGGTCCGGGAAGCCCATGCAGAGGAGCGTGGTTATGTGCTGCTCCTCTTCGGTCTCCATTTCCTCGGGGTGTCTCGGTCGCTCGGCCTAATAGTAACGGGGTGTCCGGCGCAGCCCTGTGGCCGTGCACGCCGCCATGTTTACAGTCCGCCGCTGTTAGCCTGTCACGATCCGACTTCCCTCACAACAGCGCCGACACTGGTGTTATGCCGAGTTTGGCTCGCCACGAACCGCGTGCTCAGTGCGGGAGTGCGCGCAGCGAAACCGGCTAAATGTTGTAGTTGAATTACTGTTTGGCAGCGGTGCAATTTCCACGACTGGTGGACATCGATGATGCATGGAAGTTGGTTTCCGTCAGGAAAGGACAAGGGGAGAAAAAAACCAGATGCAAAATGATCTGAGAAATAAATTTTGATTTATGGTGAATAGCGTTTGTTGTCATATAAATTAAATGAATACAAATATAAATGAAACATGGAACGAATCTAATTTAGTAAATGCATATCCATATTTTTTCATCTCGTCTTTCAGAATTTTGTTCCCTGGTGGAAACGCCGGGTCGAAGTCATTTTCATATTTGACATTCGTCAGTTTTCGCGGCTGTAATCATCATTAGCTCCACATCTAAACCTCGACCTGTCCCAGTTTGGGGATGTGTTGGAGAGCTCATCCAGGAAGATGTTTCACAGATTGGATCAAATCAAAATCACCAAAGATAACGATGCAGTGGAGAGAGCACAAGGCATTGAATGTCTGCCCACTGCGCATGTGTCACTATAGGCGTTGTCAGGGACGACCCATTTCAATCTTCAATAACCTTTTTGTTTTTAGACATAGGAATGTCAAACCACTGCCATTATACAGAATTACAGCCATTTAGTATTTCACACCTGAGAGGTGGTTTGATGTCAATAAATTCATAAATAAGGGAGCTATTGAGAAAGCAAACCTTGAAATATCCATATTAAAGAAAATGCTCACTGATATGGATGCTAAGAGATTTGCTATGGCCTTATTCACAAACCAACAGCTTTTTTTTGTCTAACTCTCTGGTGTGAAATATTAAATGGCTGTCATTCTGTATACTAACAGTGGTTGAAATCCCAATCTCTAAAAACTAAAAAGTTATTGAAGATTGAAATGGGTCGTCCCTGACAACGCTTATAGTGACATGCGCAGTGGGCAGACATTCAATGCCTTGTGCTCTCTCCACTGCATCGTAATGTTTGGTGATTTTGATTTGATCCAATCTGTGAAACGTCTTCCCGAATGAGCTCTCCAACACATCCCAAAACTGGAACAGATCGTGGTTTAGATTCTGGAGCTAATGATGATAACAGCTGCGAAAACTGACGAATGTCAAATATGAAAATGACATATTTGATAACGATGAAAGAAATGCTTCCATGAAATGCTTTTCCCATGACTTTAGATTATACATGATAGTGTTGCATGAATGACAATTCAGACTCTCAGGTCAAAGTCACCTGAAATATTTACTGTAAAAAACATTTGTGTCCTGTAAAGAGTCGTTATGCATATTCAGTATTTGAGCATCTCCTTACTTCAAATGAGGTGAGTATCACACTGATTTGAATGTGGGAATAGTGCTCCTATTGTAATGAAAGTAGTCATACTATCTATTTAAAATCACAGTGAGCTATACCTCTGGGGAATAATATAATAAAAATAATATGGACGATTTTTAGTAAAATATGGTGTACTTATTATTATTGGGGATCAAAACATGGCTAAGCATGAGGAAGGGCAGCTGTAAAATAGTTATGTGTGAAAATAACACTGAACACTAATGTTGCTCTTATAATTACAATTCATAACAATAGTAAATTAATCAATGTATTATTACAACACGTCACTCTTTCAGATTTCAAGCTCAAGAATGTGCGAATGATAACTTGGGTATTATTATTCTGACTAATAACACATGATTTGATTAGTTAACTGCTGAACTTATAATTATTGGCTTTAGTTGTAGTTTACAGTTTCATTTGTAAAACAAAAAAAAATCTGTAATAACTGGTGGAGAAGTACAACAAATGACTATATATATATATATATACATATATATATACATATATATATATATATAGATATAGATATAGATATATATATCTATATATATCTCACAAGTAAAAGTAGAGATTAGGCATTTACCTTCTTAAATACACTAGTCTGAATTCCCATACAAGGATGTGAAAATAAAAATGAAAATTTGACTTTTTTCATTTAAGTTTTTACTCAAAAGACAAATACATTTGTGGGAAATGATAATGCTATTGTGCAAGTACCTTTTTCACTTTCACATTGACATTATCATTTGAATTAAGTCCCCTACAGGCTTCCATAAGTCTGCGCTACAGCCTCGCACAACACAGGGCGTGGCAGTGCGCGCGAGCAGCGGCCTGGTGCTGCTGAGCGGTGGTGGGGGGCGGGCGTCACGTGACCGTCACGTGAACACTCCGCTCATGTGACCAGGGAGAGAGCGAGTCAAAACAGGAACAAAATGGCAGCAATCGGGGACGAAGCCTCTGCCATGGACAACATCGCCAGGGCTCCAGCGGCTCAGTCGGCGGCTCTGAATCCGGCCTCGAGCGGCGGCGGCGGCAGCGGCAGCGGCAGCAGCAGTCACGTGGAAGCCCCGGAGGAGGCAGCGGCCACCCCGCCGGTCGCTCCCAAGAAGCCGCACACCAACAGTGAGTCACGTTCCCTGGCAGCTTCCGCAGCTTTGCTTATGCTAATAGCACACAGCAACCAATCATTCAATCGATCCTCTGCAACATAATTCAAATTGTTTGCCAATGTCCTTGATATAGTATTTTCTTAAATGTGTCTCTTTTGTTGTTGTTGTTGTTGTTGTTGTTGTCTGTTGCACTTGCGCTGGTCCGTGTGGCCGTGTCCAGGTGATGGAGGCGTGGAGACAGCAGAGGAGGCTGTGGAGCCCGCAGAGCCCGATATCAATGAGTTGTGCACTGACATGTTTGAAAAGATGGCCATCTTCCTGCAAGGAGAACTCACAGGTCTGTTAACACGTCTCTCCTCTTCATTCTCCTGCACTCAGTCACAGCTGCATTATAAAATGAGCCATTTCTGATGCCACTTTTCTCATTTCTAATTTTCATTCTGTACCATTCTTTCCTCATGGTTTACTGGCTCTCGTGTCCCCTTGACTTTTTTCAGCCACCTGCGAGGATTACCGCCTGTTGGAGAACATGAACAAGTTAACCAGTCTCAAGTACATGGAAATGAAAGACATCAGCATCAATATCAGCCGTAACCTGCAGGATCTCAACAACAAGTGTGAGTGACATATGCAAGAGTCTGCACAAATTTTAATACATTTAATTTAATAAAATTAACTCCCGGATGGGGTGTGTTTTTGCATCAGATGCGAGCCTACAGCCCTACTTGGACCAAATAAATCAGATCGAGGAGCAAGTGTCTTCACTTGAACAAGCTGCTTACAAACTGGATGGGTATTCCAAAAAGCTGGGTAAGACATTTAATATACAGAAGTGCAAAACTTATATGTATATAAACTTCAATTTATAACTTAAATATATGCATAAGCGGTTCTGCTCAAGAACATAATTAGTGGGACTGATCCTATCTTAACCTGCAGTGCCTAACATTTGTCTCCCCCTTCTGGCAGTGAGAGTAATTACACAAACTGCGCTCTGCAACGAGGAAAAGCGACACCAGTGATCTGTGTTTGCCTTTGCTGTCGATCACTTTCTCTATTATACAGTAATCCTTCATCTGAACGTAGAGTTTTTTATCTGGAGCATCAACATCTTTTGTTGGATGCTTCATAAGTATATTGAAACAAATGCTCTGAGCCTACTCCCTCTCCACGTCTGGCAAACCAATCCTTAATGCTTGATGTAAAACACATCGCACCATAGACACCATATTTAAAAAATCTGATATTCCAGGATATACAGAGAGATGTCAGTCTTAAGGCTTAATCAGCATTGTGTGAACTCTGCCGACAAGGGCTTGAATGTAACGGACGTTCATTTATATGCAAAAGTCCCAAACTCCAGCCATATGATCAACACAATCAAGTGAAATAAGATTCTTATTAGTTTAGTCTTATTATAAATTATATTTGTGCCATTGATAGTGCACTCCCTTCATGGCATTTGGAATGTAATTGCCTTTTTCTTTGTGCTCTGTATCTGTTCTCGTGCCCAGTGCTCCACGTCTTGCACGTGATGTCCACCAGCAGGTGGTGCTGTTATGCCACAGACAATTCTTTCCATAAATGTTTTTATTGTACAGCCTACCAAGGCAGCCAAACATAACCTGATCATGTTGCGTTTGGACATTATATCTAATGGCTGCTAGAGTGATAAAGTCTCTGATTTGTCTGTATCTTTACAGAGGCCAGATTCAAAAAACTGGAGAAGCGATGAGGAGAAGGAAATGGCAGATTTGGGAGTTATGGTGCCTTCTCACCTTCTTTCACCCTGCCCTTGCCTTAGTCCTTCACTAAAGCTGCGCACAGGATGTTAAGTGAGACTGAAACAACAAACACTTGGAGCCATTTTAACACTTGGATCGACCAAGGAGGATGCAGCTGAACGCGGATGAATTAGTGCCGCAGTGCTTTACTCAGATTGAACTCCACTATCGATGTTTTTTTGCAACAGTTGTGCAGCCAAGACGTACGTGGGAATGTACAGTGTGTATCCACGTTACTTTGCAGATACACCGTATGCTGAATAAATCTGCTCAACGAACAGCAAATCATAATTGAGTGGTGGAATCAGTGTACTAATCTATTAATAATCAAACACTGCAAGTTGGCAGGCACATGTACCAGTACAGTATGTAATGAAATTTGTCAATTGTAGATCATTTACATGAGGAAGCATGCTCATAGATTTGCTTAAATGATGTCCCAGCCCTCCTAATTATTTCAGACAACTAACAGAGAACTCGACTCAGCAATGGTATCCTGAAACCTACATCCATCCATTATTGTTACAGATTCATTTCCCTGAGCAATGTGTGAATAGCTCCACGTTCTGCTAAAGTTATTGAGAGATTACAGTTTAAAAGCTACTGTGTAGAGGGCAGCTGAAAATCACACTAGCTTTGTAGAGAGAATTTTAAGTTTTGTTATTTAAAAAAAAAGACAGACATTTGATATGGGTGAACTATTGTATTTTTTTTGTATTTGGTGATACTGTCACTGAAAACTAAATGAAATAAATTATGATGTGCATATCTTTGCATGATTGTTTTCTAAAAATGAACCTACAGCAGATGGCAGACCTGCACCACGATTAGGACTTGAATAGATGCCTAGTTGATGTATTAAATATTGTATATCTCTGGAAAAACCTGAGCAACTGCTTTCTCAGAACAAGATAAGCTCTTTAAAGAGACAACAGGTGGTAACAGATGACACTTCAAACGCATGGCAATTCAAAGTTAAAAAAAATGAATGGTTGACCAAAGATGTCTGTGCTGCCCTCTGCCTCCTTAGTTTCCTTCTACGCTGGCTGTCCCAGAGCTCTTCTCGCCATGGGCAACACATTACCTAAGGTAATAGGACCTCTCTCCTGAGTGTGTGTGTGTGTGAGAGGGTTTTTCTTTTGTGTTGGTCTATGCCCATGTGTGCGCATGTTTGTGTAAGGCCTAATCTAAAACAGGTCTCTGTCATTAGTCCAGTTGAGGCCCCGGCACAGAGGGATCTCATTATTCATACTGTAACATTATTTACTGTTGCACTGTGATCCTTCCATCGCTCGCTCTCCCTGCCTCTTTCCAGGGCCCTGGGGTATACATTCGGCTCCCCTCCCGATGGCTCTAAAATCAGGTCTATTAAATGATTTTGGGTTGTTTTCTAAAAGCTCAACGTGAGTGCCAGAAGGCAGTCAAGCGTAGAGGCGGAGGTAACATACTAATCATAGGTGAACCTTCCCTATATTGTTCAGTTTGGACCACACTGCAGCGATGTGGCTTGGTTGTGGAAACTTAAAATATTTTGTTTTTAAATGTGTACTCGTGGTTTTCACAACAGGGGAATGGAAAGTACAGATGGAGGAATGTATAGGTTGTTGATTATAAACAAGCATGTACTGTGGAAGTAACTCCACCGACTAATTTACTCGTGGCGCTTAAAAGAAATGGAAACAAAACATGTAAAACTTGTCATAGCATTTTTTACATCCGCTCCACTCTCATTCTTCAATAATGCATATTTTCAAAAGAAAGGGCTGTTATTCTAAGGTGTTGCCTGTACAGAAAAGGAAGCAGTGAAACAAAAGAAATATACGTCAAAAATTACGCAGCCATGTTTAGATAATATCCCAAGTAAGAACGATTGCAACAGCATTTTTCCATGTATTTCCAGTGAAAACCTTAAGTGTTCCCATGTGCCACTGCGTATCCATGTGGAGACTTGACTCTGACGCATCGCGTGGGAAGATTTCATGGTTTTGATAACTGAAAATGTCTTTCACTGATTAGTTTTGTTTGCCTGTGTATTTATATTGTATCTGTGCCATGTGTTTCCCTTTGCACTGTCATATATGAAGGAACGAACCTCTTCAAGCGATGGAAAATGTAACTCTCCCAACTGGATTCTTGTCATTGTTTATGTGATAGTTAGGAAGGGACAGTAGAGTATTCCAGTGTTTTGTACCTCAGGGTGAATAATTTAAAATACTTTTTTTTTTCACCCTCAGTTATGTAACATGGTCATGTTTGACCCTATTTACGTTCTGAATAAGGATGTCTCAGCTGTACTGGGTGATCAACAACCCAATTTTAGCTCTTTTTCTCTTTTCTGATTCCTATCCCCAATTTACATGCTGCTTCCCAGGGCTGAAATACACCACAAACAGCAGGGGACTTGGTGCAGACAATGAGTCCTCCGCAACAATAAAATGATCTTACAAAAACCACAACCCCTTTCCAGCATGCACTACTGTACACACACACACGCACACACACACGCAAAGACTGGGACAATGCACTAGGGATGTCTTAACACATGTCACATACAATGCCAGGTTATGTATCTCTTACACGGGGATGATTCTGATTGAATTACATACATTGTGGCTACAACTTATAGGTATAATCAAGTTAATTTACGATGACGCAAAATGAACCAAAAAGGCCTAACGCAACTGAGGAATTATACCAGTGCAGATCTTTTGAAATGATACAGCCCCCTTTTGATTTGCTCTGACAGACCTAAGGACATTCCCACAATTGTGACTGAGCAACGATGAAAAAAATGTCCCTCATCAGCTGCTACATAGGAGTATGAGGGGCCGTATAGGCCAAAACTCAAACTCACCTCGCATACACAGTATTGAAAATGTTTGGCCTCACACACATACTACTGAAATACTCTCACATTCCCTACTGAACACCTCACACACTTACAAGTGAAAATTAAGCATCACACACTGACAACTGGAAACCTCTCATTCTTATTGTTAGGGACCTCTCATATAATATACTGAACCCCTCACACACACGACTGAAAACAGTACCTCTAACACACACTACTGAAAACGGTACCTCTCACACAAACCACTGAGAACGTTACCTCTCACACACACTACTGAGAACGGTACCTCTCACACACACCACTGAGAACGGTACCTCGCACACACACACCACTGAGAACGTTACCTCTCACACACACCACTGAGAACGGTACCTCTCACACAAACCACTGAGAACGTTACCTCTCACACACACCACTGAGAACGGTACCTCTCACACAAACCACTGAGAACGTTACCTCTCACACACACTACTGAGAACGGTACCTCTCACACACACCACTGAGAACGGTACCTCGCACACACACACCACTGAGAACGTTACCTCTCACACACACCACTGAGAACGGTACCTCTCACACAAACCACTGAGAACGTTACCTCTCACACACACCACTGAGAACGGTACCTCTCACACAAACCACTGAGAACGTTACCTCTCACACACACTACTGAAAACGGTACCTCTCACACACACCACTGAGAACGGTACCTCGCACACACACACCACTGAGAACGTTACCTCTCACACGCACTACTGAGAACGGTACCTCTCACACAAACCACTGAGAACGTTACCTCTCACACACACTACTGAAAACGGTACCTCTCGTACACACACTACTGAAAACGGTACCTCTCGCACACACACCACTGAAAACGGTCCCTCACACACAACACTGAAAACGGTACCTCACACACAAACCACTGAAAAAGGTACCTCTCACACGCACCACTGAGAACGTTACCTCTCACACACACCACTGAGAACGTTACCTCTCACACACACCACTGAGAACGGTACCTCGCACACACACTACTGAGAACGGTACCTCGCACACACACTACTGAGAACGGTACCTTACACACGCACTACTGAAAACGGTCCGTCACACACACAGTATTGAAACTGCTTCCTCGCACACACACACTACTGAAAGGAAGGAAAGGAAGTCAGGTGACCATAAAGTAAGAGCAAATATTTCAAAATAAAAGCCCAGAAAATAGATAGATAGATAGATAGATAGATAGATAGATAGATAGATAGATCGAACTGCAAACTAAGTAAATATTGTGTGTGCAGAGTTGTTAGCCTATTATTAGCACTGATATTTTATTTCATTTTCAACATAAAGCCAAGCTCATGTTTACCCTCTCTACCAGGAGATGCAGTGTTGGGATAGTAACTCTGTTACTTTTGTCAGTAGGCTAACTAGTAGCTACTGTAACATTCTTTTTAAAATTATTTTACTAAATTATCTTTACTGAATAGCTTGTTACTTCATTATTATCTTCGCCATCCATCAGGCGTAAAAGAGGGGATTATGCGTTTGGTCATGGCCTACCTGCTAGTGTCCACAGCTCCCTTGTCTGGACTGAGCTCATCCATCACGTTTGTTACTGTCAGTACAATATAAAAAGAAATGTAAAAAGGCTATATATATATATATATATATATATATATATATATATATATATATAAACCTGTTCAATAAGCACATGCAGAAAACAATATTTTTATCTTCTCTGTCTGCAGTCTCTCATTCACTGCCATAAATGTTTTACAGAAACACACCGCAACCCTGCCATTAACGAATTGTTGGAAACGATCTGACAGTTTAATGGTTTAGCTTAGTTTGTCTTAGGTTGGCCTATATATCTTAAAATGTGGCAAATTCTTGTAAACAAACAAACAAACAAACAAACAGCTCTTTCACCGTCTTCCATATAATTAATAAGCACATCGATGATGTCATTGGACTGTGACGTGGATTGACTTGATACATAACATCAGCAGAAGACAGAGTCTGTACGTTGATGTCAGGAATATAATTTATTTTATTGCATTTTAGATTAGTTTCCATAGTTTCCAATGTCCAGAGTTTATAAAATGACTTTGCTGTTTTAAATGTTATTGTTGCCGCAACATTTAGTTATATTTAGGCTAAAATGAATTGGGCTATTATCCTGTTCTTAATTTATTCTTTCAGAAAGTAATCGCATGATTCCGGCCGAGATAATAACAACAGGGTTAAAATAAAAGTTATAGGCATTACTAATGGCAGCATTTGAAAGTACACGACACTGAGTAGATGGCAGTATGAGTGTATTTACATGTGTGCCTGGTTTGTATGTCTATAACTGTTACTCTAGTTCATATGCCAACAATTATCCAGGTCTTGATATAGATGTATTGAATTATGATTATTTCATTTGCTATATTATGGTTTATTTGGATCCTAGTTATATACAGCATGTTTTTACTTAGTATTTACACTGCACCTTCATCACTGTATCATATCATTATCATCATTCACCCTCAACTCAGAGTCAAACCTGCATGTCCTACTGTCCTAACTCTGCTGTATCACATATTTCACTATAATATCAAAATCATTTCATGCTTACATCTATGGGCACTGTATTTCACCCATGTGTGTGCGTAAGGATTCTTGCTGATACGGAAGTCATTGTGATGAAACGGAAGTCATTGTGATGAAACGGAAGTCATTGTGATGAAACGGAAGTCATTGTGATGAAACGGAACACTAGAATGGCAATGCCGGCAAAAATTTAATGGTGCTGATACCTAACATTTATTGAAAGTGTCTTTATTTTCATTTAAAATTATTTTGCTATATATATTACACAAACGACAATGAAAATATATATATATATTTTTTGAACTATTTCGGTAGTACATTATCATATTGACCGCACGGAATGTCGCTATTAATTTTTCCAGCAGTTGATCTTGGTGGCTTAGCAACGATCATTATTCTATTTTCAGATTTTCCGTCGGTGGATCTTTGCTATCATTGTCTCAGTCTGGAGTGCTATTTACTTTGCACTTCTAGGACACGCAGCCTCGACAGCCTCCGGTGCTGCTGCAACCACCGGTGGAAGAGACACGGAGATTCATCTCGACGAAAACATGAACTGTGCACCGTAAGTTTAATTTCCCAACGTTTGCTGACCTCCAAATTAACCAGTGTAATGACTTCAGTAATAAGAACCAACGTGTATTGCTGCAAAGCAGCCGTGAAACGCACCAGCTGATAAGCTAATATTATCGCTAGCTAGCATTAGCATCGTATTTTGTCAAACTTAATGTTAGAACCCAGAAGTGTAGTTAAATAATGATAGCTTGTGACTATATTTGCACAGTTAATACATTTGAACTTTATGGATTTAACGGGGCCGTTGTCGCCTGGGTGCAGAGCCCACTCCACAGAGTTGAGTGATTGAAATGGAGATATCAGGTAAGTTACGTTAACGGTAATGAGGGTGTGTTAACTGGTAGAGACGGCTGGTAACGTTAATGTAGGGACAGATGCTCCTAACGTAACAGAGCTTCAGTGTTGTACAGGGGCGGACTGGACATCTGGACAGAACGACCGACGGCCCAGCTGGTATTTGGATACGATGTTTAGTTATTGCATGCTTGTTTTGTTGTGCGCGTGTAACGTGCTCTGTCAGTCGAGTGTTTTGCTGCGCACACGCCGACATATTAGCAGGCGTGCTCGCGGTACCAAACTACGAGCTCTGGCGTTTAGCGTCATCGCTAACGCGAATGTCATATATCCGAATGTTGGGAGTTCAAAGTCGCCTTATGACATATGATACTCATCTTCCGTCTGTTCCTTCTGCACATTGTAAGCTCTGTAAAGGTAGATAAAGGCAGGACTTAAACCTTCTGTTTAGGTTGGCTGTTATGGTTACATTTTCTTTTGTAACATTTTGCTTCTGTTCTGAAACAGGTCGAGGGAAATGTTGGAATCTGCTGTAAGACAGGTCCTCATCTGTCTGTTATTTTATTAAGGGGACACATTCGTACTGACAAAATCATAGGTAAGTCTACAGGGAAAATGAAAAGATGTGTTAAATTCTGCAGCTGAACAGATCACACCTGATAGTAATTATATGTACTTAATAAATTAATATGTGGACATGTTAAGTAACATTAGAATAAAATATGTTTATGCAGGATCAACTGCAGCAATGAGTCTGGAGGGGGAAGCTACTACAACAGCACTGGAGAAGATGTTCGGCAGTCGTCTTCACACCATCAGACCTTCTCACTCCCTCATCCTCCACTTTGCACCAACACACTGGGTTCTCCTTCCTTTGGATTTACAGCAGGTAAATATTATGTGAAGGTGAAAGAATGAGTACAGCTTAAACTAATGCAGCCTAACACAGCAGCTGCAAACCTCACTGATAAAAATTAAGTGGACAAAACATAAGAACGACCTCTCAGTAGTACACATTTTAATTCAACTGCAAACTCATAAATAACCATGAAGTTAGAATATCTCCTCAAAAACATTTTGAACAAAAAACATTATAAACTTCATGAATACAGAATTCATTGCAGGGCTCTTATATCAGATGCATTAATTTAACTTGGTGTACATTAGTGCTGCAGCTAACGATTATTTTCATTGTTGATTAATCAGACGATCATTTTTATTCGTTTTTTGGACATTTTTAGTGTCTGATATGGTAAAAATGTCAATCAGCTTTTCCCAAAGCCCAAGATGATGTCTTAAAATGTCTTGTTTGGTCCACAACTCTAATATATTCGATTTACTGTCATATACAAGGAAATAAACCAGAAATTTTTTACATTTAAGAAGCTGAAATCAGAGAATTCAAATGTTCATGCGCAGCAGTGAGCGAGACCAGTGTGAGCCCCCGCCAGCGGCACGAGAACACGCACGACCGGGCTGAGAGACAGACCCAAGTGAGAGAAGAGACGTTGTCTGATCCGCGGGGGTTGAAGCGCCCTGTGCAGGACTCAGCGCCCAGAGTTCTGAAGCTCTGCTGCGCCACAAACAGCTGTTCACCTGATTCATCAGAGTTCGGTGAAGCTCGACTCAGACAGAACCGTGAACCGGAGAACAACACGCCTTTGTCGTGATGGTCGTGATTGACAACGTCTCTCGTTGATGAGTCCCAGCTGCCAGAGCGCTGAGCTGTTTATTCCAAATGTATCTTAACGCATGTTCAAATTCAGCACTGAGCTTTCTTGGACCCTAAACAGCACACACGCCAAGTGTGAGACTGATAAGATGAATGGTTCTCAAGATGTGACTGACAGACAGATTTCTTGAATTATTTGTAAGATTAGTAAAGCGATGTCTCCAGCAGAGGAGAGCAGCCTCTCTGCTGCCCTTAAAAATATATATATATATATATATGTCTGATTTCTTTGAGGAATACAAAAAATTATGGTGGAAATTAAATGAAAATCAAAATACAGAGAGAAATGCGGTCTTAAAAAATATGAGGAATATATACAGTGCCACACAATTATTTAAAAGAGCATAAAGCCTCTTAAATTGCTGTCAAAGTTCACCAGATTGATCGATTTAACTATGAAATGCACACAATTTTCTTGCAAGTAGCTCTCGGATGAAGAAAGGTTGGAGACCCCTGCTCTACACAATACAAGAAAAAATTGTTTGTTTTTCACAGGTTTTCTATGTACTAGATTATGATTTTATACTATATTGTCTTTACTTTTGGGTTTCTTCACAAATGTACAAATTGTGAACTACATAATCTGCTTTTTCAACAGGCTTCTCTGGGCAGTCTTGCATTTGAAGTTGGTTGCCGGACCATTGATGGTGAGGTCTGTTCTGGTATCAAGGAGAAGCTGAATCACTGAATGTGATCTAAACGTGTTTCCTTCTTTAGCAAAAGGCATCAGCCCTCATGGAGTCACTGAGAGAGGACTACATCACATCATCAAAGACAACGAGAGCCGAGCTGCGTCGTCCTCCACTACACCTGCCTTCCTTTCCACATCCTGCCACGGATCACCAGGGACCGTGCCTGTCTCTCACACAACATTCACAGTTTAACACAGGACTAAACTGTAATAGTTTACAGGTTCAGATTATTATTAGTCAAGACAAAGTCAGATTAAACTCTCCATTTCATATTCATATGAACCAAAGAGGTTACATACCGAGTCCCATTTATTTATTGTGAGATATAGTTTGATGAAATCTGGTGAACAATCAGGCTATGAGCCAAAGATCAATTGACTAATATTTAGTAATTTAGCCTTTTAAAGGTTTTGTAAACATTGCATGATGTTTGTTCTTACCTTTTTCACTAATTACTTTTGCATATTGTAGTCAGTTGAGAAAAAACGTGTTTATTTTCTCATGATTGTCTACGTGTGCATTTTGATCTAAAGCCTGAAGCAAATTAAAACATTTTTCTAATAATAAAATAGCTAATTTAAGATTGCATAGTTTTTGTTGGAAGTAGGCTCTCTGGGTGCCTTTTAGTTTTAAATGGATAATCATTTTTTTCCTTTTGACCATTTGGTACATTCACATACTTATTCTAAAAAGTTCAATTCTTGTGCTTTGAGTTTTGGTGGTGCAGTTAACTCTTAGTTTACATTTTTATTGCAATATGTTTCTTATCGTCTTAACTGCAGTTCCTGAATATAAGAATACATTAATAGTTTGTATATTTAGGAATGTTGGTTAATAGTCTTGCAACTTCTGTATGCAGGCCTAACAGTTAAAGCAGTATCTGAACTTTACTGCTGTTGTAAGTGTTTTCATACAGTAAGACACTTTGTGATTATTTAGTAGTTTGTCACCCAAACGAGACCATTCATAAACATTGTAAATTCCTCCTTTTGGAAACTGTCTACTGATGACGGACACGTGAGGGTAAGGGATTTTTCTAATCCAACAGATGACCTGCATGACAGCTGTTTAATGATAGTGCCTGGCGATTTGGACACAATATCTACAGTTAATAATGATATTAACATCAAAAAGTTGATATAGCAATGATGTAGAGAGCTGCCTAGTCGTTCACTTGTCACAACTCAATTTCTGGCTGATATCAGTTATTTCTACTGTTCCTGTTTTTTGGGCACTTCTCAGGCTCATACTTTTGAGGCTGTGGTCCGTTATATGCATATGAATATACATTTTCAACCTCTTAGTGTCAAAATAAGCATTGTGATCCATATAAATCATATTAAACTGACTGTTTAACCCGAGCCTACGTTACGTCCGTTTAGTCGGTTTTTGATGCGAGAGTAAAATATCGGGGAAAAACTACTCCAGATGTCGCTATAGTGTATATTTGTGTATATTTTTATGAATTCATACACAATTTTCCTACACATTGAGTAACATGGTTTTGTGATACAGTAGGTTGCGATAATGCTTCCTCTGGTTGCAAGTCGCCATTAAAAAGAAGAATGAAATGGAAGTCATTATAATGAAAAAAACCTAAAAAGCGCCAACTATGTTGGTAAAGCCAAGACTTGCAATATAATCTCAGACTTAACAAAGGAATTAGGATTCAATGAGTGGGTTACAAGTCCAACCGTTTTAATGCCAGCTGTACCACCATGGTTACTGCCTCAGCCAGTTGATTTTTCCATATCGAAACAAGTACATCCAAGCAAAAATGTAATTAATATGCAAGCTAATGTAAACCCTGCTTCATGACAGTTGTGGGTATTGTGTACATTTATTTACTGATTGTTCTAAGACGCCAGAGAATAGAATAACAAGTTGTGCTTTATATTCCATGATTAAAAGTTAAGGTGTCTAAAAGATGAACTCATCCTTTATCTGTGTATACTGTATATTTCTGAAAGATGGTGTTAAAACTCATATTCACATATCTACAACAAACTGGACTAATAAAAAGAATGTAAGGAAATATAAAAATTAATACAGTAGGTGGCGCTAATACTCTGACTGTTTGCAAGTCGCCATTGAAAGAAGAAGAAGAAGAAGCGCCAACTCTCAGAAAAAGTTAATGGCAACATGGCAAGTCACACCGATCATCTGAATCAGGCAGCAGCGTTAATAAGTAGCATATTAACAAATGCGCAGCAGGCTCCCTCACCCGCCGGGAGGAGTAACTTCCACTCGGTAGATGGAGAGATAGCCACTCTTTTCCGCCAGGCCAACTCCACCGATAACGGCTCAAGGCCACAGCCGTCATCAAATCGTCATAGAGTTCGGCAAAACTTTAGCTCATGGGCCGCTGGAAGCAGGAGGAGGAGGTAAGATTATTTCAGTTAAATGTTAACTTGTTTATTAATAATATGTTTACCTACCTCTTTTATTCAACATTAACGCAGCTCTTGGAAGAGCCAGGTGAGGTGTCACCCATTCATTCTCTCCTCAGTCATCCTCCCACTAGCTGCAGCTGTTGTCTCTGACCAGCAAAAGTAGTTTACTTTCACTGCCTTTAGTGGCCTTTTTTTTTTTTTTTTACCTTTGTGGCAACGAGCATTGTTTCCATTGATAGTGCAATTACATTGTCATAATTGCATTGTATAATGACAACAAGGTTTTACTCTTCTTGCTTCCTTTTTTAGACCCACTTCTGTAGAGTACCATGACTCTTTTAACAAGGATGTCATTCTACTCCCTGACCCCACATGGGAGTTTGTATGCAAGCAAAGGTCCAAGCACTTCTTGCATGAAAATGGTCACATCCTCAGTGCATTTGAGTTTCATAAATCCTGGAACCAGTCGACTGTATTCCAACAGATTCGGGATGAGTTTAAACCCAGAATTCCTGATGATGTGAGGTAGGCTTGATTCTGCACAATGATGATGTGTAGAGGAGTCTCTGGTAAAGACGTTGTTCTTTTAATTCATGCTATATTAAAAAGCTTTATATACCTGGTAAATTATAGTATAATTACATTATATGTAACTGGCATATAAGATGTGTCAGTTAATGTTTTATTAATTATGTGCTTATTATCTGTCATCTCTTCAGCCTGCAGTTTCTAATGGCCTGTGGTAATAAACTTGTGAAACCTAAACTAAAAGAAGGTCAAGAGTTGGATGGTCACATGCTCCATAAGGTCTTCAGGTCAAAAGCCTTGTATGTCAAACCATCAGTTGCTATTCTTGTAAGTTTACAAGTTTTTGTAATACAACTTTGTTTGAAATTTTTGAATACAACTAATATCATTGTAAGCAAAAGCCTATTTTTCTCTCTCGATAAGCGTTACAACAGCGATACTGATGATCAGTCCAGTGCTGTGCAGGAGGGTCCCAGCACTAGATCCAAGTCAAGGGCCAATCAGCTCATAGAAGAGGGTGGTGCCGTTATGCTGGATGACACAGCCACCCCCAGCCTGCCACTCAACTGTGATCTTCAGACCACAATCTCTCCGCCTCATACCAACAACTCCAGCTCCAGCTCTCTCCTACCCAATCAAAATGCCAGCGTTGATCCAGTGACAAGTGTCACTATGATGACTTCATCTGTCACAGTCTCCAGCTCGACCAGTGTCCCCACATCTGACTATTCGTCATATGTTACCTTAATGAGAGATTTCTCAGATTTATCGTCAGATGATGAGGACTTAAACCGTGCAATAGTAGCTAGCCTTGAAACTGAACAGTAAGTTATCATTTGATATAGTTATAAACCTAACCAGACTGTTAAACCTACTAATCTAAAATGCATCCAAGTTTATTCCATGTTCATCTAAATACATTATATAGTGAATTTTCATTACAATTTTTATTGTAATGCAATACATGTCCCTTACACATGGCCTGTCCCTTCAGGTAAAACAATAGATATTTAAGTGCTATTCCTGGTTATGTTTCTGTTTTTTCAGAGCCCAGGCCACCCAGATGCACAATGCCTCTGCTAAGGAGATCCTCTCAGAGTTGGCTGAGAAAATCTCAACAAATATCCGCTGTAAATTTAATATAAACCGCTCTGCAGTCTTGGATGGTGCCTTCCGGGGTTTCAATCGGGCCACGTACAACCCCAATGCCACAATGAACATCAAATTTTCGGATGATCTAGGGAGGAATGAAGAGGCAGTGGATTTGGGAGGACCAAGGAGGGAGTTCCTACGCCTTCTAATGGAAGCGTTGATAATGAGCTCCATGTTTGAGGGATCCGCTTATAGTCAGAATCTGGCACTTGATATTGCAGGTAATTGTTGAGCACTGTGTTCCGTAAATTCAAATCAAATTACAAACTACTAACTATGGTCAATTACAAAAGTCACCGTTGCCGTTTAAACTATAGAGATCTTTCCAACCACAAACTGACTTTACAGCCCACAGAGAGGACCGCTATTTCCTTGCTGGAAGAGCTGTCGCTGTCAGTCTTGTTCATGGAGGGCCTCCACCTACTTTCCTCTCCACAACACTATTTGACTGCTTGGCTGCAGGCAGCCATACAACCAAGCCAGTGATGGAGGACATTGCAGACACAGACATCTACAATCAAGTGAAAAGGGTCAGCTTTATCATAACACAGCTTTTCAAAACTACATATTAACAAATTCAGTTTTTGGGGGGGGGGGGGGGGGGGGGGGGAATGCTCCTGTGTGCTGAACTAAAGCATAGTAAACACGTGTCATGCTAACCATGGATTATCAAGGAAGTTTAATCTGTTTTCAATAGCTTTTCCATACAAAATTTTCATTTCAGGTGTCCCAATGTTCTACATTTGAGGACCTCATTGCTGCAACTCAACCGATGCAGGATTATTTGGCTAACGCAGGGTGTCTTCGTCCACTGAGAAAGATTGAGGACAAGGAACAGCTTGTTCGTGATATCATCATGTTTCAAGTTGTGCACCGGGTTGAAGCCCCATTCCAAAGGTATTTCCTGTTTTTCTTTCTCTTTCTCTCTCTTTCAGCAAAGACAAACGACTGTCTAGCTACAACATGAAGGTCAGTCAGTTGAGATAGTTTCTAGAACTACTTATCATCTGTCATGTTTGTCTGGCCTAAAGTGAAGCATGCAACACTCTGTTATACTTTTAAGATGTGCAGAATCTTCTTAAATGACTGTCTGAGGACCCATATGCATGATGTTTAGCTTATTTTCAGTCTTAATCGTATGAAGTGAGAGTGCTCATCACTGAATTACAAATTTCTCTCTTCAATGAAAAAGGTTCCAAGAGGGGCTTAAAACCCTTGGGGTTTTGGAGAAGCTCCAGAAGAACCCAGACAGCTTCCGCCCTCTATTCTGCCACCAGCAATCAGGACTGACTGCTGAGATAATGGATGATTTGTTCACCATCCATCTATCTTCACCAGGCAGCAACAAGAGGAGAGCAGAGGAGGTAGTGGTTCCTTTCTGGAGAGACTACCTTATTGATGTGGAAGGTAAGAGCTCTGGTTTGTAAAAAAGTACATCACAAGTTGCAGTGTACATTAACAATCACTGACATGTACCTTATTATTGACATAGATCCATTTCTGCTAGTACATGTACTTTTGGATACAGTCAATGGAGCCAGAAAAATTGATATTTTCCTTTTTTCCAAAGATGAAGAGGGTCCTTCCAAACTTGAGATAATCCTTGCCTTCGCCACAGGAGCAACAGTGATTCCACCAATTGGCTTCATCCCTACACCATCTATTGGTTTCCTACATGAAGAGGAGTATGGAGACTCTGCTGTGTCAAACCTTCCTATCGCAAATACATGTATTAACTGTCTCAAGCTGCCTTTGCACAGCTCCTACTCTGTGTTCAAGGACAAAATGGACTTTGCCTTTGCCAATACACACGGGTTCGGCAGAGCTTAAATTGTTGTAGACAGAATAATGTTGTTATACGGTAAAAACTGTTCGTTTGATGACTTCTTTAGTAGCAAAGGAAGCAGTGGGATCACTGTTAAGTTCTTGTAATGTGAGAATATTTTATGGAAAACAACCAACATTTTATTTTTACTTTTTTTTTATTTATTTCAAAGATGGGAGCAGAGAACAAACTTTTTATGACATTTCATTTGAAATTGAACACATCCCACATGTTCTGTCTGAATTGTTCAAGGCATTGAGACCAGATACATTTTAGGGTAAGTAGCCTTACTTTAAAAAAAAGAAGCACTTTTCAGTGTTTGTGTGCAGTTGCATAGGTCTCTGGTGTTCCTGCTTAATGTGTATTCTGTTACACTATATTATAACCTTTGTAAAATTGCAGTCATGTATGGTGTTGCTGGACAAAATGCAAGAGAGATAAAAAAATATTGATCCCAAAGTTTCCATCATTATGTAGTGGATCAAACTGTTGCTGTATTGCTTGAGCCATCGTTTCATTAACAGTGTTAATAGCAGGTATTATGACATTATTATTAGTTTGGACTTCGGGTAGAGGTCCTTCTTCATCTATCCCATAATAGTCATTGGTATAAAAAATGGGATCCACAGCTGTATTTCCTTGTCCCATATAATTAATTACACCTGCATGCCAGAGCTGTAGTGGAGTCCGACCTCCCCGTGTGGAGAGTCCATGGTGGTTCCACTGATTGATGAACTCTGTTGTTGCTGTTCTAATTCTAGGCATAAAAACATAATGTAGACAAAACAAATGATACTCATCTAGAGAATCTAGTATACGGACAGACTCCATATAATTGAAAAGACTGATAAAATGTCTACTTACTACTCTATTAAGTTCAGCCCATAGCCTTTCAATGCGTTGGTTGTGAACAGAGGATCCTGCAACTACGCTTTGTCTATTAAGTCCCCTTCTTTCAAGCATGAAACGAGCAACCATTATGTTCTCCATACCATGATCACATCTTACTCTAGATGGTAATCCAAAATTACCTACTCCACTCACAAACAATGACAACACACTTGATGCTCTGTTGTTATCCAGACAGGTAAGATAAATGATAGAACGACTAAATCCATCTACACAGCCATGGAAAACTATTCTCCATCGAACCAACTTGTGGTTGCTGTCGAAATGCCTGTAAAATAGGATAAAAAGAAATTAATTAGTATAATTGTAGGACGTTTACTAGGATTCTAAAACCAAAGAACCAAGTTGACTTCTAGAAAATCAGAATGAGACTTCTGTGAATGTGTAATTAACCCTACAAGGGTTAATCTTATATTATTGAGTGAAATACTCAAAAAATAACTTCTCATGAAGTATAAAGTAATTGAAGTAGAAAAGACACAACATAAATCATATTTAAACATTTTATAATTAACCAAATTAAGTTTTAATGTTCTTACCACAACTCATTAGAAGTCTGTACATCATAAATGCGTCTGCGGATAGCATGCCTCCTACGAATGGACCTCCCTACAGGGTCAACCTCGTGTAGACTCTGTCTTATACGCCACCTTTGGATCCTTAATCCCCTTGATCTGAGACTTCCGGTTATATAGGCCTCTCCAGCATTCGGTGTCCTTTGAAGTACCTCAGTCACTATTTGGTTCAACTCTTGATTTGTCAAACCATTGTACTGTAAACTCTGGATTCCAAGGTGTTGTCTGTGTCTGTACAGGGTGCGGCGGCTGATCCCAAAGCAATTTGCAATCGTTCTCCAGTTCATTCCCATTGATAAGCAGTGTGAAATTTGCTCATTTGTAATGCTATAACATGGACGGCCAGGCAAGTTAGTCACAATAGTAGGTGGCATCATTCGACTGTTAGCAGTAACACTGTATCTCTGAGTTGCCTCATATTCTGTCAGAATGGTGTGCAAATATCCATATAATGTCTCCATCATAACTAAATATTGTCCTTGGGTTGGGTCATTACCAGTCCGGGATTCCATGAGAAGTTCTGAAAATGTCCTTGTGTGATGATCAAGCTCACGATAAAGTCTCCCCTGTTCAAAATCATCTCCCACTCTTTCTCTTCTAATACAGTCAATACAGTGTAGAGTTCTTCTCAAAAGGTTCTCAATGTCTTCCTCATTGCACTTTACAATAAATACTAAATTCTGAATTTGAAAAAGTAGAAGAAGAGTTTGAAAAAGCATCTTTTTTGAGGTCATGAACTGTCAGATAGTGAGCACTTGTTTTAGATCCTTACTTCCTGGTTTCGATGGGAGGCAGATGAACTTCCTGCTGCCAAAGGTCAGTGTACTTCCATCAAAAAGGTGTGTAAGGTAAGCTACTCTCAGTAGTGTGTGTGTACGAGGTACCGTTTTCAGTAGTACGTGTGAGAGGTACCATTCTCAGTAGTACGTGTGAGAGGTACCATTCTCAGTAGTACGTGTGTAAGGTACCGTTCTCAGTAGTGTGTGTGCGAGGTACCGTTCTCAGTGGTGTGTGTGAGAGGTATAGTTTTCAATACTGTGTGTGCGAGGTACCGTTCTCAGTAGTGCGTGTGAGAGGTAACGTTCTCAGTGGTGTGTGTGAGAGGTACCGTTCTCAGTGGTTTGTGTGAGAGGTACCGTTCTCAGTGGTGCGTGTGAGAGGTAACGTTCTCAGTGGTGTGTGTGAGAGGTACCGTTCTCAGTGGTTTGTGTGAGAGGTACCGTTCTCAGTGGTTTGTGTGTGAGGTACTGTTTTCAGTGGTTTGTGTGAGATGTACCGTTCTCAGTGGTGCGTGTGAGAGGTAACGTTCTCAGTGGTGTGTGTGAGAGGTACCGTTCTCAGTGGTTTGTGTGAGAGGTACCGTTCTCAGTGGTGCGTGTGAGAGGTAACATTCTCAGTGGTGTGTGTGAGAGGTACCGTTCTCAGTGGTTTGTGTGTGAGGTACTGTTTTCAGTGGTTTGTGTGAGATGTACCGTTCTCAGTGGTGCGTGTGAGAGGTACCGTTCTCAGTGGTGCGTGTGAGAGGTAACGTTCTCAGTGGTGTGTGTGTGCGAGGTACCGTTCTCAGTGGTGTGTGTGAGAGGTACCGTTTTCAGTAGTGTGTGTGAGAGGTAACGTTCTCAGTGGTTTGTGTGAGAGGTACCGTTCTCAGTGGTGCGTGTGAGAGGTAACGTTCTCAGTGGTGTGTGTGTGCGAGGTACCGTTCTCAGTGGTGTGTGTGAGAGGTACCGTTTTCAGTAGTGTGTGTTAGAGGTACTGTTTTCAGTCGTGTGTGTGAGGGGTTCAGTATATTATATGAGAGGTCCCTAACAATAAGAATGAGAGGTTTCCAGTTGTCAGTGTGTGATGCTTAATTTTCACTTGTAAGTGTGTGAGGTGTTCAGTAGGGAATGTGAGAGTATTTCAGTAGTATGTGTGTGAGGCCAAACATTTTCAATACTGTGTATGCGAGGTGAGTTTGAGTTTTGGCCTATACGGCCCCTCATAGTTTTTGGCCTTGCTCAAAGTTAGCATTTCACTTAATTGGGCAATGTCAACAAATTTGGTAGTATTGTGAAATCTCTCTGTATTCCTTTGTCTTTCACCCCCTTTTGCACACAGACCGTGACGAGATAAGCAGGCGCCCATAACTGCACTCCCAAGACACTTGAATAGCCTCCTATGCTCCTGTAAAGCAGTGAAATGTTAAAGACGGCCAAGTGGCCGGAGTGAAATGGCAAAGAGGTTCGTGTTTACATCCATTTCAAAGCAGCCAATAGAGCTGGGAGGTATTTCACTGCAAATACAAGCCACATGTGAGATCTGAGGGACTGCGTCAAACTTCAAATACCTTCTACGAGAAGGGCATGAAAAGCCACATGAGGTCAACTTTTGGCACCACAATCATTCACTTCACTCTGCTACTCACACCTTCATCATGCACTGACTGTGCACACATGTGCGGATGCAAGAGCACCTACATGTCACAGCTCAGCGCTTTGAAACTCTAACCCAAAAGCCAGCGTCTCTCAGGTATGCAGTTCTTGGAACACTTTAAACGACGCTGGGTGAACGCAATCCATTATGATAGTGGGGAAATGTCCGCACTGTCACTCCATTATTAACAGTATAAAATGAGACCAGATGGGTTTGTGGCACAAAACTGTGTTTTGGATGCGAGACAGAGCTCAACTGCTCTCAGCACGTAGGAGAGTCAGGGTGTCGGACTCAGATCCAGATCTTCTGCTGTGGAAGAAACGAGGACCGAGGATAATCTCTCTGCGGGAAGTCATAACCAGCAACACCCGAGAGCTGCCTTGTGCAATCCTGGATAAAACTTTAAAATGAGTTTAGTCCTGGCCTCCCTGTGCGCTGCTGTTGTTTGTGTTCCCCACTTTGACGTTCTGTGAGGGGTCTTGCTTTCATGTGCAGTGTGTCCAGCACCATGTCTAAATGGACTCGCATCTCTCAGAGCCCCACTCAGACTCTGTGGCACCAGAGCCATCAGTGCCCTTTCATCTGAATGTAGAAAAGCACAATAACACTGGCCTCACCTGGGAGGAGATTTTGGACACAAAATACGTCAAATCTCTGTCATAAAAGATGTACAATATCATGATCCCTTAACACAGAAGGATTTTTCTTTTTCTATGTAAAAAAAAAAAATGTATGAGGGACGAGGCTGCTGAAAGACATGCACACACAGGGAGATGTTCTAATACTTGACAACACATACTTGAGGAGACGCACTTTTGCAGATGTTATCTTTAAAGCTGCACTAATCAATAATTCTATATTAACAAACTATGAGATGACCTAATGAAATGTTAAAGGCAGCCTGTAGTGATGAGCCCCTCAGACTCTGTGGGAAATTTTAGGCTCTTTCAGCCGATTGTTTTGGTTTTATGACCTGCAACTGTGCCGTGCTTCACCAAATGTCAGTAGCAACTTAGTAACTGGCCAGAAACTATAATTGAGCATTTAGCAGTCAAAGATACTGATATATTTTTTAATACTGGTTGGGTGGGGACCAAAATGGAGCTAAAAGGAGAGTGAATATCAGGATATTTATTTGCCAGGTGGTTAGAATGAATGCAAATGCCCCCTTGATTTCTTTTTTGTACAATAAATGATTCCTCTTCTTTTTGTACGAAGACTCACAGTGCTATCTCTTGTAGTGTAAATTGTTGATTGTAAGAATGCTAAATAGTCAAAAAAAGTAACTTATGTAATAGCAGCATTTACATGTACACATCTTTGTATTGACTGAGACTTCGAAGCCCATGTTTGTGCAGCACAGGGGATTTATGGCAGAGACAGTGACTTTTGTAGCAAGTAAGGTCCAGCAATTGCCAGTAATTGTGTGTGTGTGTGTGTGTGTGTGTGTGTGTGTGCGTGCGTGCGTGCGTATGTGTCCTCCTTTTACCATGTGTTCATTAGCTCATTTAAATGAGCAAGGAATGTGTCAGGAAACCATAAAAGGACAGAGTTGACTCATCTCGGTATGAGGGCCCTCGATGTCCCGACATGAAACAACAAAACATTTAGAACCAGAAAATAACTTGCACGGCACAACACCATCTTTTCTAGGTCCTCAGTAATTACAGTCAGGCTCGAAATCAAATGAAGTCACTGTGTGCTGCCATTTCCTGAACGTCTAGCAACATTTACTGATTTGTAAAGTAGTCAACATATAACAACTTCTTCAGCTTTGAACCTCGCTGCACTGCATGTTCCAGTTCCATGGCTCTCATCCCGCGTGGATAACAAGCAACATACTGAAGTTTGAAATGATTAATCCTGATCGTGGAAAAGCCAAGTCTGGATGGCTTAAAAAAAAGAAAAGAAAAAAAAAATTGTACATGCTTATTTCTGACTTCTGACTACACAACCACAAGTTAAAAACATAAACATGAGCTGATTATTTCCTTGAACTGATTGCTAATTAGACAGCTGATTGACCTGTGGACCATAATTCCCCCTCATGTTCCCGTTCCCATTCTGTCAAACAATGTATTGCTTCCAAATTCAAACCAATTAGAATGTTTCTAAAATGTGTGTATATATATATATATATAGTTCTCAGTCATTTAAATAATCATTCTAAGCATTCAGTTGCAAACAGCCTTTTTATTACTTTATTATTACCAGGTTAAAAGAAAAAAAATATGATTCCTCACATTTTCACTGACCTGCCGCTCACTCCCTTGCCAAAATCCCCCAGGACATTCTGTAAAACAATATTTTTGTTTTACAGAATGTCATGTCTTTCACCAGTATACGTATCAAAAACTTCCACACCATTCTCTGAGCTAACACACCTTTAAACTGTCAAAGCTGTAAAAGCAGCAATGGCCGGTCCAACTGGCTTGATAGGCAGTTTCAGCCAAATGCCATGGCTCACTCAGTTATCCAGTCACTTTCCATATATACATTAGTCTGCATATATTTAGTTCAGCTCTAGGAACCAGAAATCTGAATCTGAAATGTTCAGACGTGTGCATCATGTCCCATCATGTGTCTTACCAAAGAAAAAAGAAAAAAGGCTTCATTCAGTATGTGGCCACTAAGTGTAAGTGTAGACGTGCAGTGCTGCACAGGGCTGTCCTTGTTGAGAGACAAGAAGAGCGTATTGTCAGGAGATTCACGGTGGGTAGAGATTTCTTCAATAACAACCTGGAAATGCTGTTAGGGACTAAAGTAGTTTCCCCACAAAAACTAAATCTTTTAATTTGATTTCAGAAAAATGGCCATAGTCGTGGTGGACAAACATGTCCCACACACAAGGCCCCATCTTGTCAGTCATCAAAGAGCCCTTAACATCAAACGATGATGGCCAACATCACCACACTGCACATTTTGCAGCGAACAGCAGCGAACTGTGTAAAGTGAACAGGCTTTACACAGCCATGGACATGATCAAGACATGGCAATGACATTAAATATGACTGTCCATCAGAGACTGATCACCAATTGTGAATCCTCATTTTCCTCCGTCCTGCGGTGCGTAGCGGTTTATTATATATAACACTCTCGCTCTCTGTCTCTGAGCCCTTGTCAAGTCTACCATTACACCGAAGAACTGTCCAAATATTGAATTAGGAAGAGTGTGGCCTCACATCTGGATTAGTGAGAAAATGTTGTCAGCTCTCTCTCTCTCTGTGTGTGTGTACATCAGCAACACATTTTCCCCAGAAGCAGTTATATTGCCCTTTGCAAATCATATGTAACTGAATCTCCTTATTTACCCTTCACCCAAGAGTCCAGTTTACCCTGACTACCTCACGTTGTCGTGATGTGGAAGATGATGACGATGATGATGATGATGATGATGATGATGCAGCCCTTGGCTGTGATTTTGAACTTGTGTACCACTAACTAACATGCAGCGCTGCTGTTTGTTCTATTTTATGTTAAAACAGGGCAAAAAAAGTATCAGCTTTACTTTTACTTTTACAGTAAACACAAATAATATGTTTCCACCTAGTAGCCTCAAGCGACTTGAAGACAGAGAAAAAGCAGAGAGGGGGAGGCATGATTGATGGCTTTACCCCCTCTGGTTCCGAGATCCATACACTGTGTAACAAATCTAACCTACACCAGGTGTGTGTGTGTGTGTGTGTGTGTGTGTGTGTGTGTGTGTGTTTGTGTGTGTGTGTGTGTGTGTGCATGTGTACACAACCATATCCACATGTCCAGATCGAGCAACACTCTCACAAGTATTAAAGGATATGTTTTCAATTTTCAAGTCTGTTTTAAAACACTGTACGCTGCAGAGGGGATGTTGCGCTACAACCTTTGAGTACCCATCTTGGGATTTGATCTCAGCCAAGAAATAGTCCAGTTTATACATATTAAACAAATTAAATATGTAAGGTGGACAAAGCCAGGCTGGCCATTTCTGCCGTTTCCATTTTTTTTTTGTTAAACTGAGCTAACCATCATCTGGCTTCAGCTGCATATTTGCCATAGTTTTGCATCACTGCATCTTCAAGCAGCGTTTGCAAAGTTTCAATTTTGGACCATTAATCATAGCATCTATTGTATTCATCTGTTGTACTCGGTTCTGTTTATAGCCATTAGTGCTGTCCATTGCTGTGTTTAGATGCAAAGGAAGTGGGTTTGGTTGTTTGGTAAACACTTCCTGTAAATACAACAGTTTCCCATTCAGAGTGAAACATGTTGCAATGAGTGTGCGGCTCAAGTGACAAACCAGACCGTGACCAAAGAAGATATAATGGTTTCCTGGTTAAAATCTGGCAGTGATAAAGCCAGCAACACCCCATTGTCAGACTGTGTCAGGAGAGTGAATTCACATAATGTTCCCTCCATATTACATCATAGTTTATCGCAGGTTTACAGGTGGATCGGGAGAGATAATCAGATCATCGCTTGATAAAACACTGTGCATTTCTTTTGAGTCTGCTGAAGGAAAGAGAACGTGGACAAAAAAACATCCTTATGATTCTAATATCAGCAAATAAGTGAGGAGACGAGGAAATGGCTATTTTGAGGACACCGCATCTGACCTTGACTGTGTTTATCACTTGTGTGTGTGTGTGTGTGTGTGTGAAGTGAGAATGTGTATATGTGAGATTGCTCCATAGGCGTGTCCGTCATGTCACCGGTGGCCCTCAGATTCCCTCCTGTGCGACGTCATGTCACTTCCCCCCTTTGTTTCCCTGCTCAAGAGGACCTTTCTAAAAATGTCTTTTTGTTTAAAGGTTCTCAACAGCCCTCCTTCCTCTTTTGGCAGCACTGTGTATTGTGTGTGCGTGTGTGTATATATATATATGTGTGTGTGTGTGTGTGTGTTTGTACATTAGTGATATCCTATATAGTTGGTCCCAAAAACAGGAACTGCTGAGATGCAGATGAGGATGCTGAAGGGTGTGTGTTTTCCTCTCTGGTTTGTACCTATTTACAGTCAAGGATCCTGTTTCATAACACACTGGATGTGGTAAGGCACAGATGGTTGCGGACAGCACTTAATTTGAAGTGACATACATACTCTCACACATATTGTACCTCCCATGCTGTAGGATTCACCTCTGCACAGAGTAACCTCTGGTCCTGACCACAACAGTGTCCCGAGGCTCTTTAGGAACTGCCAATTATATTCTGATGGGTATGATGTAATGCTCTGTCCGGGTCGCCATGACTATGTCAGGGTCATGATATCTTCTTTGTTGAATGCACTAAATGTAAGTTGCTTTGGACAAAAGCGTTAGCGAAATGAATGTAATATAATGCAATGTAATGTAATAGTGGCTTAATACTCTGGGATTTCATTAGTTAGAAACATTTGCCACATACAGTATAGATCCTGCACACACACACACACGCACGCACGCACGCACGCACGCACGCACGCACGCACGCACGCGCGCACACACACTTATCTGAAGTCAAAGAGAAACACATGCTTTTCTCCTCAGCGAAAGATGGCCTTTGTCCAGGTAAATAAGTCACTTCCAAACTTCCAGCACTTTCAAAGCTTTCCCTGCTGTAGCAGTACAACAATCAGAATCTGTAGTGGCTATTCACAGGCAGAGGTATAGGATGCACCGGGTGGGAGAGCTGATAAGCTGACCTCGGGGGACCAACACCCGCCCGGACCAGGCCCTGCCATGCCCTGCCCATTGGACTGCAACCATGAAGGGAAGAGGGCTGTGATGATTATAAAAACAGACTGCCTGTGTGTAGCTGTATGAACACATGTGTGCATTTGCATCGTATATAATCTGTTTTATATTAGGCACTGATGATGCGTTCATTTAGCCCTGTCAACCAGTATGTCTTCATCTGTCACCTCTATGGTTCAAGTTGCACCTATCAATATTTTCATATCAATAATTGATCAAATGACATAGGTGTACATAATGCAAAAGCTGTCGCGCATAGTGACAAACCCACAGAGATTTTCCACCTGACTCTGGGGTCCCGCGCAGCATACTGAGCATTTTAAAGTCTTTCAGCGTATCCTTTGGGTTTTTTTGACCCACAGCTTTGGTTTTGGCTCACGCTTGCCTCTCATCAGCCTCGTTTCCATCAGCACTGGGAAACAGTTTTCAGCGAAAAAACTTTTGATAAATCCACCTACTGCAATTAAAGCACCATGTGGCCATCAAGCCGGGCCTCCATCCTAGAGCAATTTGCATTGCTATATAATGTCAAACTATATCTGTATTTGCACATTAAGGTGGTTTTAAGCAATTAAACAATGTAGTTTTTGACATCTTCAGAAGTTACAATTACACTATATGTCAATTTAGATTTATTTCCCCCTATGCACTTTTGTGACAGTTTATACCTTTGAGACAAATTAATGATATATATCTATATCTATATATCTATATAGATATAGATATATAGATATATATCTGTATCTATAAATATATATAAAATAGTATAAAAAGAAGACATGGAGAATCAGCCATATTCCTAACGATGATGTCTCTTGTCCTCTCCTGTCCTGTCCTGTCCTCTCTTTCCCATACCCCAACAGGGGATCCTGTCCTGGATCTCATCCAGAAATTCTATCCCCACTGACCGGCAACTTAAAGGGCATCATGGTCCATTGCTCTATTTACAGGCCTGCAAGTGTGTGCGTGTGTTCCGGTATCACAGCGCTGAAATAGCTCTGTCTAAGGGAGTGCCAGCAGCCAGGGAGGCACCAGACCCAGTCTCACGAATGTCCACCTCAACACTGAGGGACAGTCCCACAAACGACAATCACACAGGATGAGATTTCCATATGCCCACAAGAAGGGGATGAGAGGAAGTGGGAAGGGCAGAGACAGTGGAAGAAGAGGAGGAGAAGGAAACTGAAAATGAAGGGAAGTGAAAGGAGAACTAAAAGGCCAAAAGCTTATGCTGTGGTCGAGCAGAAGTGTCTGCTTTGAAGAGACTCCTCAGGGGCTTGGAGCACAGATAAAGGGGATGTGTGAGAAGGGGAAACAGTCTCATCCTGTTGGTGCTTTTTGTTTGAAGATCTGTTTAGAAAGACAATTTGACACATCGCTGAGGCTGTGCTGCATTTGGCATTTGAATAAAACACTAAATCTCTTTTTCAGACCCCTGAGGAGCCCCAACCAGCAAACCAGTTAATACCACCCACCGAACCAAGATCAGTTACTTGGGACCCCCACCAGGACTCCTCTAGCCAGACAGGACTGTTTAATTTTTTGGCAATGTGCTATTTTACCCCCGAGTCCAAACTAAACATATTTGAAAAGCAGGAGCCTGTGCACACACAAACACACACACACCTCACACACTCTGCTTGCTTGTGTGTCTGGCTGTGGATCAGACGACATCAATGCTGCAGCACTTACACGAAAAACAAAAAAAGCCAGCATCCTGTAGGAGCACTGAGTCAAGTCCGTATAGTGTGATAACACACACACACACACACACACACACACACACACACACACACACACACACACACACACACACACACACACACACACACACACACACACACACACACACACACACACACACACACACACACACACACAGCTCGCAACTGGCAACCATATCCCCCCCGAACTCTCATAAACACAGGGCCCCTGGGCTTTGATCATTCTTGGCCAACAAAAGACCGACTAATGACTGAACAACAGAAACATGGGTTAATGACTTTTTCTCACTCTTTTATATTGTTTGCCAGGTTCTTCTAGTCATTGTGCTGTTCACAGCGGGAAAAACCGACCAGCAGGCTCCTTCTGCAAAATGCTTTCTGCCCACAGTTCTGATGCAACTGCATCGAGGTGATCCTCTGATTGTCACTGCAGCACCACCAGCTGGTCCATGTTTTCACGAATTCTGTTGAATATCTCAACATCCAATTGATGGACATTCATGGTTCCCAGAGGATGTATCCTCTGGGATTTTGGAAATTCTCTAACTTGGTTATAGCGCTAACACGAGGCTGATGGTTGTGGCTTGTTGTTTTTTTTGTGTGTCTGTTTGATGCATGACCAAAATTGCAAAATTGCAACACAAAAAAAGAGAATGAGAAAACAAAAATCCCCAACCCCCAATCTCATGTAAACAGATGCTGTGTAGACTCTCAAGTGTTGTTTCCAACATTCTTTTTCAATTCACCACAAATTCAATTTCATTCACTTATATTCTATTGGGCAGTCAAAATCAATGAGCCTGATACCTCAGTCCTTGACAAAAATACTCTGCGTGCGTCAATGCCAGCGATGTAAAAGGAAATAGACGTGTTTGTGAGCGTGTGTGCATGTGGACGTGTCGTTCTCTGTGACAGGGTGGCTGGGTGGGGTTGGGGGAAGCTTGCTGGCTCTCGGGTCAGGAGTCTGACGTCACTGTCTTGCTGGGGTTTGACAGACCGGATTTCCTCTCAGCAGGTTGTTTTGCCTGGCGTGTTGCGTGCTATCCGAGGAGGGTGGCACCAGCACGTGACCCCAGGCGACATTCGCACTGCCCGAACCACCTGCTGTGTGTTTGTCCCTGCTCCAGAGCCACCAGGATGAGGACCCTTCTTTGCTGTCATTGCTCCTGCTCCCTCCCTCTCAGCAAGGCGAGGCCTGGATGGTGAACACGTGGACAGGCACGTGTCCTGCTGGTTCGAAGGAAGGGAGAATTGAAAACTATAGAAGAAAAAGTTGCCTCCTCTCTACAGGCTTTGCACCCCAACATCATCCCTGTGGTACCAAGAACAGTTCAGACCTGTCACTCAGCATGTGCAGAGGTCCTCCGTACGCATAAACACGCTCATGCCCCCCCACCTCCCCTCCCCTTTCTGTGCTCACAGCGCAAACACCTGGTTCAGTTTTGCGGGGGTCAGAGGTGAGGCACAGATGGATTATAATCATAGGTCATACATGAGGCAGGCGCAGATAGAGGACGGCTGATGCTCAACAGAAACACGCACAGCGGATCTCACAGCAGTTATTCTAGGCTCCGGGTAAGGCCGCTCTTTTGATTGACACTACTCATTTGGCCAAGTCTCAGCATGTATTGTTATATTTACTTATCCTTTCCTATCATCAACTGATAAGAGCGCTCCCACTGCAGGGGCGGGGGCGGGGGTGGAGTGCAGTACAGTCCGTATCCCCTGTCTCCTCCCTGGTGACTTAACTGTTGGCTTTGGGTTTTTCCTGGTGGAGGAGGCAACAACGTCTCCAGTTGGCATTCACATTACGACACGCATTGGCAACTGTGATCGCCCATGAATGCACACACCCATATGTACAGTACTACCTGACAATATCCTCGCTTAATCACGACACTGTCTAAAGAAATGAAGAGTTGGCGTTCATTTCTTGGTCTTTTGGATTTGGTTCGTTGTGTTTTATTTGTTAAGAGGTTTTTTTTTTCTTCATTGATTTAAACACATCCTGGCAGCAGGACCTGAGCCGCCACCATCCGGGCCATTTCCATTCCCCGATTACTGAGGGATGTTTCAGGTTACGCAGATCAGGCTGAGGGGATTAGTTCTTGTCAGTGTGACCTCATAAAGAAAGCACCATTTAACATTGCTGCGTGTATTACGTTATGTAACAGCTATTGTTTTAGTCCTACTCCCTCTCCTGGCACGTGTGTGATTTCGATTTTTTTCTTCTTCTGTGTATTATGACACAGTAATTTAACTCTACTCAGCAGGGTTGTGGGATCAATCCCCAGG